>NC_084602.1:36173311-36186166 GCF_033807715.1 Cololabis saira
CTTTAAACTTGATGCTGCAACTGGAAGCCAGTGCAGAGAGATTAGCAGCGGAGTGACATGAGCTCTCTTGGGTTGGTTGAAGACCAGACGTGCTGCTGACCCCCCCACCCAGACCCTCCAAACCCTTCCAGACCCCCCCAGATCCCTCTAGACCAGGGGTTGGCAACCCGCGGCTCCAGAGCCGCATGAGGCTCTTTAGCGCCGCCCTAGTGGCTCCTGGAGCTTTTTCAAAAATGTTTGACCTTTTTTTTTCCTTCTTTTTTTTTCTTTTTTTCTTTTTTTCTTCTGTTTTTCCTTTTTTTCTCTTTTTTTCTTGTTTTCTTCTTTTTTTCCTTTTTTCCTTTTTTCTTCCTTTTTCCTTTTTTAATCTTGAAATTTCGACTTTTTTTTAACATTTCGATTTTTTTCTCAACATTTAGACTTTTTTCTCTAAATTTTGACTTTTTCTCGAAATTTTGACTTTTCTCAACATTTCGACTTTTTTCTCAACATTTTGACTTTTTTCTCAAGATTGTACTTCAACATTAATCTTGACATTTCTACTTTTTTCTCGAAATTTTGACTTTTTTCTCGAATTGCATAATAAAATAATACATCTTCCCCCAGTTATAACTAATATAGCTACATGCAGCATGTGTTGCCTTCATTCTAAGGCTTATACAAGACTTTTCATTTTTTGCAGCTCCAGACATATTTGTTTTTTGTGTTTTTGGTCCAATATGGCTCTAAAACATTTTGGGTTGCAGACCCCTGATATAGACACTCCAGACCCCACAGATCTTAGACAGTTTAATGTTATCTACAAACATTTGTATGAATTGTGTCGTGTTCACGTCCATGACGAGCTCTTCCCCCCCCAGAAAGTGCTGATATGAAGCGTGTCGCTGCGCTCGTCTCCTTATTGCATCACTTCCTCCTGTAGCGTCTCTGCTCCTCGGGTCCGAGTTTCAGCCCGGCGTTTCTCAAGTGGGCGTGGGTTGCTGCCAGGGACGGCCCCGGCCTCAGAGACAGAGCCGGCCTGAACGGGCCCTCCAGGGCCAGCTGGAGCCGGCAGGCCGTCATATTTGCGCCAGTCGGAGGCGAGAGAGCTGAGACGTGGCTTTGAGCGGCGGACACTCGCCTTTTTGTCCTCCGGCTGGCCGAGGCGGGAATTCAGAGTAGGAGGGACGAGGGACGTTAAAGACGCCCTTTGTTCCATGTTCCCTTTGTTGTCCTTGCTCTCCGCCGTGTTTGTGAGCGGGAACGGGACTGAGAGGCTGCAGCTGCTTGACCTGCATCACCTGCAGCATCGTCAGCATCACTTGCAGCTTCACCTGCAGCTGCACCTGCAGCTTCACCTGCAGCATCACCTGCAGAATCATCAGCTTCACCTGCGGCACCTTCAGCATC
Organism: Cololabis saira; assembly: GCF_033807715.1. Taxonomy (NCBI): domain Eukaryota; kingdom Metazoa; phylum Chordata; class Actinopteri; order Beloniformes; family Belonidae; genus Cololabis; species Cololabis saira. Next base: position 36,174,701 of record NC_084602.1, read on the forward strand.
ACCTGCAGCTTCACCTGCAGCTTTACCTTCAGCATCACCTGCAGCTTCACCTGCAGCTTCACCTGCAGCTTTACCTGCAGCATCACCTTCAGCATCACCTGCAGCATCACCTGCAGCTTTACCTGCAGCATCACCTGCAGCTTCACCTGCAGCTTTACCTGCAGCATCACCTTCAGCATCACCTGCAGCTTTACCTGCAGCATCACCTGCAGCATCACCTGCAGCTTCACCTGCAGATGCTTCACCTGCTTCACCTGCTTCACCTGCATCACCTGCAGCATCACCTGCAGAATCATCAGCTTCACCTGCAGCTTCACCTGCAGCATCACCTGCAGCTTCACCTGCAGCTTCACCTGCAGCTTCACCTGCAGCTTCACCTGCATCACCTGCAGCTTTACCTGCAGCTTCACCTGCAGCTTCACCTGCATCACCTGCAGCTTCACCTGCATCACCTGCAGCTTCACCTGCAGCTTCACCTGCAGCATCACCTGCAGCATCACCTGCAGCTTCACCTGCAGCTTCACCTGCATCACCTGCAGCTTTACCTGCAGCTTTACCTGCAGCTTTACCTGCAGCATCACCTGCAGCATCACCTGCAGCATCACCTGCAGCTTTACCTGCAGCTTTACCTGCAGCTTCACCTGCAGCATCACCTGCAGCATCACCTGCACCTGCTCTATTATAGGAATCACAAACATAGGAATGTCCACAGAATTTCAGTGTCAACAAAGGTCGGATTATCAGATTCTCAGCACATAATTGTAGTTTGTAAGTGATTGACAGGTAAATATTTTAGATTTCTTGTAAATGTGTTTTATTATGTAATAATGGACCTCGGTTGGGTTGGTGGGACCCTTATTTTTAAATCCAATACTTGACAGGAATGCCACTACCCCTGCCAAGACGGCACTCGATTAAAAACAAAACAACGAAGGAATCCAGCGAGTAATAAATAATCAACTTCAGTAATAAATCCCCTCTTGCTGAATGGATTCAGTGGTTTTATGAAACTCAGAAGTTGGCGCTTGAAGATGCTGTTAAAGAGGTCCTGACTGATTTATACCGCTAATGATGAAGCTTTTATGCACTTTGTGTTGTTATGGTTACAGTTTGACGGCTGCTACTTACCCAGACTTACTTCACAAAGTGATGTTTTGAACCTCTAAGGATTTTTTTCTAAGCTCAAATAAATGTTAAATCAGTGAAACAAGTACCGTATTTTCTGGACTATAAGCCGCTACTTTCTTCATAGGTTTTGAACCATGCAGCTTATACAAAGGTGCAGCTATTCTGTGGATTTTTCTTCCACTGCTCGGGGCGCTCTAACCGGGCGGCCCTAATCTCGACATTTTGACTTTCTCGTAATTTTGATTTTTTTCTCAACATTTCGACTTTTCTCGAATTAGAATCAAAACTAAGACAAAATAAATGCAAAGAAGAATACGCTACTTCTTCTTTAGCAGATAGAAGTAGAAGCAGATTTCAAACAGATAAATAGATAAATAAATACTGGTTATTTTCTCTTGGTTCTGTCCCGTTTTAATCAGCAAAGTTGCTGCCGTGTTAAAAGACAATGTTAGGAAAGATCTATTTAGGTACAAACATGTACATCATTTACAGTTCAAAATCCTTCTGTACATGTAGTAAATATCTAATCTAACAACAGAAATATCTGCGGCTTGCATATCTTTTTTTTTTAAATAGAGCGGATGCGGCTTGTATGCAGGTGCGGGTTGTATATCTTTTTTTAATTGTTTTTTTTAAAATAGAGCGGATGCAGCTTATATGCAGGTGCGGCTTATAGTCCAGAAAATACGGGTATATGTTTTTAAAACCTGGTAAAAGTCCCAGCTGGCAGAACAGGCCTCATCCAGATTGGTGAAGGCTCCTCTCACTTACGGAGTAACTCAAGGCTCTATATTTGGCCCCAGGATTGTTTCATCGTTGTCTTCGGGGGTCTATTTTCAGGACTTATCTCATCTTTGCTGGACTTGTTATGGTTTTGATACATCCTGTTTTATTTTGAAGCCCGTGTCTTTGTTTCAGTTCTGGTTTAACTTTCCCACTTCCCATCTGCCCTGATCGTCTGCACAGGTGTCTCGTTTACCCTCCTGTATACACGAATCCGGTGACCGGTTTGTGTGTGCCGCCATCTTGCGGCGGCGCCATTGCTGCGGTGACAGGTGTCAATCAATTCATGATGCTGTTATTGTAACCTGACGCTCTACAGCATCATTATAGCTGGATTGATGATGTTAGACAGTGGCCTTCCATAACTAATGAAGGTATCTTAAATTAATGCTGATGTTAATTTATAAATAATGATTTGTTTGAGCAATAAGCAGGAAAGAATAGAGGAATAGGGAGATAAGGGAGTGTATGATTAAACACTGTAATATAGCATATGTTACGTGTGCTGACGTTAGCAAGCTAGCAGCGCGACATTTTATCATTATGGAAAGGCTACGTGATTAAAAAAAAACAACACCTGTTTATGTTTTGTTTTATTTTAGGTGTCCAAAAATATTTTATTGATCGCCTGGCGTCCGATGACCAAAAAAAAACGCAATTACAGGTCTCTAATTGAAGGGCAGAACTATCTCAGCTCCGGATGATACAGAATACATACATACATAACCCCAATCTTCAGATAAAACTAGTTTGTTGAGGAAAAAATATCAACTCTATTTGTAGCTGCAGAGGAAAAAAATAATCTCACGAGGAAAACAAAAATATTGCTCATGCCTCGGAGCCTCTTCAGCATAATATAGCAGTCAAAAAAAAAGATAAGAGAAGTAAGAGTGATACAAAACATGTACTGTATGTTGTACTATTATACAAATTTATTGAAACACATGGCGAGTCAAACATTTACCAAAGCAGCTGCCAAACACTCCTAAACAAGGTAGCCTAAGACGTGGGTTGTGCAGAACTGCGGCAGTAAATCCTCATCGGAGCTCCACTCTTTGATAGGGATTTCATATGGACCCAAACCGTTAATAATAATTATTTTCTCCATATACCGCTCCCTGGCTTCCTTGTTTAAGGTATCCCGGTAAATTCCAGTTCCTTTCCAGCAGTTTAACATCTTTTTTTTTTGCGTTCCGTCTGTTGACTTGGTGAAACAGAAAAGTAGTTTTGAAACTCCGTCCCGTCCCGTCTTCATTCGCGAAACAAATGCACGCGACGGGACAGGAGTTTTCCGATGATACAAATACATTAAGAGAGCCTGGCATTGGCATTACCGCAGTAATGGCGGCCGCTCGACTTCCGGTTTTTGCTGGATTCGTGTATATCTGGTCTTGTTTTTTCCCCTGCTCCCTGCTGGTCCGTACTGTTTCCTCCCTCCGCGTTTCCATGTCAGGTTTTTTGTAGTCACGTTCGGGTTTTAGTAGTCCCGTTCATGTTCTGATTTTGTATCCTGCTCGGCAGCGCTTTGGTTTTGTTTTGACTAATAAATCACCCGTTTTTGGAACTCCTGCTCTCCCGACATCTGGGTCCTCTTCAACCATTTCCAAACAGGATAGTCTCGGTGAGTTTCAAACACGACCTCTCGGGTTAAACTTCATCGGGACTCTTGCTGCCGGAGTTCGGATCCGAGATCAGGGTGATTCGTCCTCTTTAAACGATGAACGTTGATATTAAAGTTGATGTCTGGAGTAGGGCTGGGCGGTATGGACTAAAAATTGTATCACGATAATTTCTGGCATTTATCCCGATAACGATCGTTCGTTCGATAATCGATTTGTTTGTTCGTTCGTTTGGTAAAATATCGCCCATTCCTAGTCTTGAGTGAAGAAGCTCCACCTGAGGGAGGAGAAGCTCCGAGGATTCATCTTCTGAGACTGAAACCCTCAGAGTCCCCGTCTGTGTGAAGAGCGTCAGAGCCTTATGTTGGACATCCAGCAGGCCGTTATGCTGATGCAGCGAGTCCTGGAGGACTGAAGGGCAGGACGGAGGACGGAGGAGGAGAGTCGTGTCCCGGCTCCACACACACATTCATACGAGATGCTGTGTGGCTCTGCAGGCCGATCAATCCCCCCCCGCCCGGCCGGCCCGCCCGCTTTTGTCCTCTCATATTAGTTCAAAACAGACAATATTTGATTTCTGTGAATCTGATCTGCCTCGTCCTGCAGATTGAGAGCAAGGCTGCGATTTGACCGCCTGCGTCCACAGAGGGAAGCTGTTTACATTAAATTAAGAGACGGGCGGCCTCTTAATGATGATGATAAACCCTCGACATGAACGGCAGGTTACTGTGACAGCAGTCTGAAGGCCTCTGACTAGCACACGCCTTCCTCGAACCAAAGGCCTGCCAGCTGGATACTGCGGTGGCATCTCCTCCGGTCGGCGTTGTGCGTCGATGGACCGCAGGGTCCTGAAATCCTCCACCAGGGTCCCGGCGGCTTCGCAGTGTTGTCTTCTGTTTCCAATTTCAGTCGTGAAATCAGAAATCCAACGTTCGGTTAAGCCGGGCAGACACTGCGATTATCGGCTCGTTTTGAGACGATTTTCCAGTCGTGCGACTATTTTTTGGATCGGGACGGATTTCGACCCAATCGTTGGTCGTGCCTCGTGCAGTAAACGTGGGGTAACGACGAGAGATTAACACCTCACGACGAGAGATTAACACCTCACGACGAGAGAGTAACACCTCACGACGAGAGAGTAACACCTCACGACGAGAGAGTAACACCTCACGACGAGCTCCCGATCACAAATCGTGAGGTCGCAAGAAAATCCTGGTCGCTCCTCGTGAAGGAATCACAGTTGAAGCAGCTACGACCCGATTTGCCTCATCCTTTCGCAGAGAGCATGTGCAATATCTGATGTCACGTCAAAAACTATTATTTGTAGTTTAAGTGTTGCAAATTCACATTACAAATAGGGATGTCACGATGACAGATTTTCTTGGTACGATTATTGTCAGAGAAATAATCACGATTTAACGATTATCACGATTATTATGTATTAATTAATTTCACACTATGAATGTGTAAAATCACATGAACACTCCTTAGAGATCTTTAAATGTCATTTATTTTCCATGCCAAATATTAGCAACAAAGAAAAGTAACCAAAAAGTACAACATTAATGACAATAATACCATTGGAATTAAACAAAAATCACTTCTGTGTTAATCATCCACAGTAGGATTTCCCTTTTGGGTAATAACGTTTCAAATGCTACATGCAAACTGTAAACTGTATTACAAAAATGTTTCTGAACATTTCTTTTGGACCTGAGAAGAGAATTTTTAAACAGGAAAAAACATCTAGCTAGCTTTTGACTTATAGCTGCCCTCTGAAACATAAATAATACTGTAACAGTGAAAATAAACAAGACCACATCTGAAATTAAATACAAGCTAGCTATGTATTTCCTTTTGGAACAAAAAAAGTGGTGAAAGGCTGCAGGACAGGAGCCACCTGCAGAAGACTTGCTTCAAGTCCTTTCAGTTCAGGTTAAAGGCTGAATTACACTTCTGCGTCAAAACGACGCCGTGTCTACGGCGTGTGGTTTTTGGACACGCAGAGGACACGCCGTCACATGCGCCGTCAGTGACGTGCACCTCCCGAAAATTGTAACTACGCGTCGAGGAGACGCCGAGCACACGCAGACCGAGAGGGCTGTGATTGGTTCGTTTGAAAGCGAAGCATTTCCGGTTTCCGGTTTGAATCAGTAGTGAACTTCCAGGGCTTTTTTCTTCGTTTATATGTGATTTTTTTTGTTTTTGTTTTTTGCACAATAGTTGTCCTTATTTCTTTGATTTACTGTGACCGGAAAAAGTCGGATAAACCATTCAGAAAAAGATCGCTAACTAGTGGCCGCGGGGGGTACTGCACCGCGACCAAACGGAGAGACGGAGAAGTCTGAACGATTCGTGACGGCACCACGGGTGCGCCGTGTGCTCTGCGTGTGTGTGACGCAGAAGTATACTCAGCCCTTAGGTTAGACCAGAAGCAGCAGTGGTCTACGGTACAATCCATCAACAGAGCCCGCGACGGAGCGCAGCCTCCATGGATCTATTATAAAACAGCCTCGCGTCCGAGCCCGCTCCCAGCCCGTCCCCGCGGGCCGGGGATTTTTTATTAAATAAATTGATTTATTTCGGCAATGTTTACACACTGATAACCCCTTCCTCATTTTTGCGGTACCCATAATAATCCCACACAGCTGATTTTATCCGCTTTTTGGGGGGGAATAACTCTTCATCCATGCTTCACTTCAGCTGCTCCGCCTCCGCTTGTGTAACTTTATTTTCGTTCCGTGCGAGTTGCGCTGATCTGTCTATGGTTCCGGGTCCCGGCGTAATCTTTGGAAAGTGACGATGTTTAGGAGTCTTCACGAATAATTAATCGTGCCGTTTAAAATCGCGGTTAATAGTGAAAACAAGTAATCGTGACATCCCTAATTACAAATCATGTTTTAAAAGCAGAAAAAAAAGACCGCATTTCCACGTACGGTGCGGGTCGCCCCGTACCCTACGCTGTAGGCTCTGCTTTGGTGTAACGGGGAACCATAAATCAGCCTTTAGTGTGTGCGCTGTCTGCTGTTCTGAACTTCTCTGTTGTGCTCATTTTGCTGGGACGGTGGGTTCCTCCGCCGAGACACAACTTTTGCGGTATGCGTTCATTGTTGTGTCTAAAAATGATGCGCAGTGCGCATGGGTGGGCAGGACGCACGTTTGGGTGGGCACAGCCCACCCCTGCTCCAAAACCGGCCTCGAGTTCCAGTAACAGAGGTCCGACGTGAGGATTATGATCGTATAGTGTGAGCAGACGGAGCATCCGAGCATCGGGTCGTACAGTGTGAGACCATAAATCGTGGGCTGTGAACTTTTGAACTCAGCGATCTAGTCGTGCAGTTTGAGATGGGGCTGAATCAAACGATTTAAAATATCGCACAGTGTCTGCCCAGCTTTAGGAGAAGCCGGTCCTTGGTTCTCGGCTTTGCTTCGTCCTCGGACACATCCAGACCAGACGTAACCACGGAGACAGGAGCTAGCGTGTGAACCAGGCTGTAAACATGTTTATTTCTGACATTTAAACACGGAGGATGGATGGATGGATGGATGATGATGATGGATTGATTGATGGATGGATGGATGGATGATGATGATGGATTGATGGATGAATGGATGGATGGATGGATGGATGGATGATGATGATGGATTGATGGATGAATGGATGGATGGATGGATGGATGGATGGATGGATGGATGGATGGATGGATTGATGGTTATCAACTTTACATTCTTAAACAGTTAAATTTCTACCAGCCGGCGTTTCGCTCGTCGACCCGAATCCTTCAACCTCATTTCTGCTAAAAGCTGATTCCATTTCCAAAGAGCATCTTCACGTGAGGCCGGGACCGGGTTTCCCCACGACACAGGTTTTTCTCTCAGCGTGATTACATCCGGCTTAAATTAAACTTTCCAGCTCGCCGGTCTTCTTCATCATCATCATCCTCAGCTGGGGGAACCAGGTTCTGCTGGATTTAGGGCTCGGCCTCTAACCCGGCGTGACAGAACAGGAACTGCTGGTCCAGATCTCCTTCACCGAGGCTTAAGGACCTTTTTCCTTCCTTGTGAATTCGGAGCACGCAGCAGAAATGTAGGTCAGCTCTCAGGAAGTGCAGGGGAGCTTAAGAGGTTGAGCATATTGGAGTAATTATTGGAGTCTGGCTGAGTCATGTGACCCTGGACGGGTTTCCAGCGACCCCCCCCCCCTCGTGTTTTGGCCGGACAGATGGACTCTGGGAAAATCCAGAGGGCTGGCGTCGGCGGTCCAAACCTCACCTCACTGCTGCCAGGCAGAAACCGGTCTCGCTCGGTTCTGAGCGTTTTATGGTTCATACAGTTGTTACTTATTTGCGTGTATTAGTTGTATTTATGACTTAAATCCTCTCGCTAAAATGCCAGCAGAATGGTATCACGTGTGTGTCGGGGGCAGAAGTGGGTAGTAACGAGTTACATTTACTCCGTTACATTTACTTGAGTAAGTTTTGGGAAATGTTGTACTTTTAGGAGTAGTTTTGATTCACTATACTTTTTACTTTTACTTGAGTAGATTTGTGAAGAAGAAACTGTTACTCTTAGGCTCCGTTTACACGGAGCAAAAACGGTGGTGTTTTCATGCGTTTTGGCCGTTCGTTTACACGAAAACGAAACTCAAAGTCTCCAAAAACTCCGGCCAAAGTGGAGATTTTTAAAACCTCCGTTTTCACGTTTGATTGTAAACGGACATTTAGGCTTCAGAACGTCACATTATGCGACAGAAACGTCTCCAGTGTCATGTGTGCGACCTGTGTTTACAATTAGTTTGGCCACCGTCAATATTTTCTTGTATTTTACCTGTTTTATATTCTAAAGTCACACTTAAAAGTAACTCCACTTCTCTGTCACTCCAACGAAAGACTCTTGTTCCGTCTTGGAAGTAACTGGCAGTCAAGACTGATTTATGGTCCGCGTTACACCAACGCAGAGCCTACGGCGTAGGGTACGCGGCGACGCGCACCCTACGTAGGCTACGCCGTCGATTTAACGCGGAACCATATTATTCAGGCTTCACACGTGTCATTTGTTGATGTTTTTTTCCAGGATTCCGATTGGCTAGCATGACTTTACGCTTCTCGTTACACTGCCCCCTGTAGGTTTGGCTGCTCAATAGCACCTTAACAGTATTTATGCGGGTTTGTGTAAATGATGGTATTTTTCAAAACGTAGAGGGGGAAATATCCGTTTTTTGTAAATGCTATGTGTAAACGTGGCCTCACTCCACTACATTAGGCTACGTTGAGCTGTTACTTTTCTTTTATCCCTTTTATCCGCGTACGCGTCAATCTCATGACATCACTTGGTGATTCTTTGTGAAAAATGTTTGTTTTTGCATGTTTTGTCACATTTACACAGACTCAAACACACACAGAGTTTCTATGAGTTCATGTTTGTTCTAGTTCTGCCTGGTTAAAAAAGAAAAGTACAAAGGCTGGAAATTTTGTGCTACTTGTGCTTAATTTATTTTTTTATTCTGCTATTTTATTTATTTTATTATTTATTAAAGTACTTGAATTTACTTTAAGATTATTTAATTTAAGCTATTTATTAATTTTAATTTATTTGATTATTTTATTGATTTAATTTGCCTGAAGATGATTATTTTGTACTTTTGTCTGTTTGAATGGTTGTTAAAAAAAATAAATCAGACGTTACTCAACAGTTACTCAGTACTTGAGTAGTTTTTTCACCAAGTACTTTTTTTACTTTTACTCAAGTAATTATTTGGATGACTACTTTTTACTTCTACTTGGGTCATATTATTCTGAAGTAACTTTTAATTGAGTACAATTTTTGGCTCCTCTACCAGCTCTGGTCGGGGGGGCCCCCCTTTCAGTGTCCACTACATCACTCCATCTTACTGCACATGTGCAGAACGGATCCCAGAAAACAGGGGCAAAACGTAAACAAAGAAGGAAGAAACTACCCCGGCGGTGCTGGAAAGAGAAGGAAAATAAGAAATGAGAAGTTCTCATTTCAGAGGGCCCCCTGCCCACCTTCACTTTGGGCCCCACATTTCTTAAATCCGCCACTGCTGAGGGAAGCTGCCTGCTCCGAGTTCAAAGGTCAAATCTAGAGACCAAAACGTTTCAATTAGTGTAAATTTAAATTATCTTTTAATCCAGTTCTAGCCAAAGTAGAAAACTTTTAGCACAACGGATATGCAGAAAGGTGCGTCGGAGGAGGAAAGCTGCAGACAATTTAAAAAGAAAACTCCTACACTCCCGTGTGCGCGAGTTTCCTTTTTAAATCCAGTTCTAGCCGAAAAAAAACACTTGGAATAATGTTGGAAACATCGTTAACCCTGATTTATATGGGCTCAAATTAAAGCCATAAATATTTTGTATCTGTAAATAAACTTTGTACTTGTAGAAATATTTTGTGCGTGTGCAAAAAATATTTGTACTTTTGCCATAATTCACCATAATTCGTAGTAAAAAAAAGTTTGTAGCTTTTATATCCAGTGTTGCACACGCACAAAATAGTACAAGTATTTGTACTTGCAAAAAATATTTGTACTTGTAGAAATATTTTGTGCATGTGTAAAACATTTTTGTAGCTGTGGAATTATTTCGTCTGTGTGCAACATTGGATATAAAAGCTACAAACTTTTTTTAACAAAAGCTACAAACTTTTTTTACACCTACGAATTATGGTGAATTATGGCACAAGTACAAATATTTTTTGCACACGCACAAAATATTTCTACAAGTACAAAGTTTATTTACAGATACAAAATATTTATGGTTTAATTTGAGCCCATAGATTTAGATTTAGGGTTCTGCGTTAAACCAACGCAGAACCTACGCCGTTACCGTGACTCTAGAGTCTTCGGTAATGTTTTCTTTTAAAATACGAGATTACGCACCAGCTTCCACAGTAGCCGCTCAATAAGAGCGTAGCAGCTCCACCGGGCAGAACCGAAGCCGTGGTTCTGGTGAAACAGACAAGTTAGAAAGATAACGTCTGATGCCTCGGTTAAAGAGCTTCATCTGGGAACTTTGGTTCCGCAGCTCGGCAGAAACGAAGTTTCACCTGCAGCAGGTTCGGTATGTTTGCACTTTGTATGTTACACAACTTGGATACTCTCAGTACCATTTCTGGTATTTCATTATTGTTAGGGGCTGGGCAAGTCAACGCGTTATTATCGCATTAACTCATTGATTTACTAATGCCGCCATTTATTTTATCGCGCATTAACGCATGTTGCTCACATGCTTTTGTTTTGAAAAGTCTTTTGCCGGCTGCTGCGGAACCGGAAGAGAGTTGGCGGAAAAACATGCGGAAAAGCTAAAACAGACATGGAGAGCGGTAAAATTACGGAACGGTTACATGGACGTTTTAATTTTAAAGTTCTCCCAGACGGCGGATTCGACCCCTGTAAAGGAAATTTCAATAGTGATTTTGTGCTTCACACTTTCTAACAGGGGCATTTGGTGCTGAATATCGACGGTAATGCTGCTCCCCGTTAAAAGTTTCTGCAGAAATTGCCTGTTTTAATGTCATGATTGTAGATCAAACATGATGACATTAATGCCCTGGCAGTGGCAATAAGCTATATTTTATTTGACATTTTTACACTAAATATGTTTAACTTAGTGCTGATGTTTGCCGAGATGTTTGCACAACATATGTTATGGCACTTTCTTTCATGCTTTTATAAATAAAAGTGCACTTTGCACAACTTTTGAATTCATTATTTGATTTTGCATATACAATGTGATTAATCGTGATTAATCAGGGAAATCATGCGATTAATCGCGATTAAAAATGTTATCGTTGCCCTGCCCTTATTGTAATATGCATTTTCTGCTCAAGTCACTTTAAACTCAAGTCTCTTAGATACAATCCATACTGCTTTTAAATGCTGCTAAATCTATTTTGCTACTATGTATGTTTTATGTTT
>NC_084602.1:36189166-36314506 GCF_033807715.1 Cololabis saira
CAAATATTTTAGGTTAAATCAGTTACTCATCTTTCAGAACTCGTAACTGTTTCCATCCTGCTCCTCTTTAGGAAATTAAATTCAGTTTCCCATTTATAGAGATATTTAAACAAAGCGATCCATCTCTGATTTGAGTTTGCTCCGTTGTCGACTCTAACCTCGCGAGAACCAGGTTACAGTAGGGGGCAGTTCTCATGAGGCTAGTGACAATTCAGTTTGCAGTTTAGAAATTATTACATAATAAAATGTGACATTTAGGGGAAAATACTAATACGGGAAACAGGGGGTAAAATACAGTGGTTTCCAGGCCAAAACGGGAAACTTGACAGGTTAGCTCTATAATAATCATTTTTTTAATACTCCAACCTTGTAATTAGTAAGTTAAAAATAAGTCGTGGAGGTGCAACAATTAACAACGAGATTCACCAAAGACGTGGAGTCACATCCTGTTCACAATGTTCTGCAACAAACATGCTAAGATGCTAAAACAGAGCTGGTTGAACGGTTCATCAGCCTGCGATGTACAAAATACGATATACGAAATACAAATAAATACGTCCTGCTGGTTTCATGTTATTGTGTTCCTGCGTCTGGTTGATTTAAGACAGGGGTCGGCAACCCGCGGCTCTAGAACCGCATGCCCTTTAGCGCCGCCCTAGTGGCTCCTGGAGCTTTTTCTAAAATGTTTGACCTTTTTATTCCTTTTTTTCTTCTCTTTTTTTTCTTTTTTTTTTTTCTTATGACTTTTTTCTCAACATTTCGACTTTTTTCTCGACATTTCAACTTTTTTACCAACATTTTGACTTTTTTCTCGAAATTTTCACTTTTTTCTCAACATTTTGACTTTTTTTACCAGCATTTCAACTTTTTTCTCGAAATTTCGACTTTTTTCCCAACATTTCGACTTTTTTCTCGAAGTGCATAATGAAAAAATACATCTTCCCCCAGTTATAACTACTATAGAAACATGCAGCATGTGTTGCCTTCATTCTAAGGCTTATACAAGACTTTTCATTTTTTGCAGCTGCAGACATATTTGTTTTTTGTGTTTTTGGTCCAATATGGTTCTTTCAACATTTTGGGTTGCCGACCCCTGATTTAAGAGGAACATGTTGTTATCTGCGGCGGTGTTTCCCGGGGATTGTGGGTAACGCAGCCCCCCCACAGCGAGGATGATTGAGAGTCACAGCGACGCGTGACTGGAGCGCCGGCCGGCCTTTGTGTCCCTAATGGGCGCCGCCATTAATAAAAGATAAGCAGTCAATTATTGAACCGGCGGAGTGAAGTTTGGGGGGGGATTATAGTGGAGGATGGATGGTCTGACCCCCCCATTCATCACACGTCTGCAGATCCACGTGATTCTGTTTCGGTGTAGTTGTTCAGCTTCGTGTTTCCCAGGAAACGATTGACGGAAGCTTTTCTCTGACGCGGCGCCGTCTTCTTCTTCTTCTGCTCCTCTGACGTGCAGCTTTGCTCCCCTCGACCTCCTCCCACGTCGGTTTCTCCCCGAGAGCCAATCAGGAAAGAACATCTGGTTGTAGAAACACATCTGTCCTAGAGCGGCACTTATCGTAGAGCGACGTCTATCGTAAACCAGCTTCTATTATAGAGCAGCTTCTATCGTAGAGCAGCTTTTATTGTAGAGCAGCTTCTATTATAGAGCAGCTTCTATCGTAGAGCAGCTTTTATTGTAGAGCAGCTTCTATTATAGAGCAGCTTCTATCGTAGAGCAGCTTCTATTATAGAGCAGCTTCTATCGTAGAGCAGCTTCTATTATAGAGCAGCTTTTATTATAGAGCAGCTTCTATCGTAGAGCAGCTTCTATTATAGAGCAGCTTTTATCGTAGAGCAGCTTCTATTATAGAGCAGCTTCTATTATAGAGCAGCTTCTATCGTAGAGCAGCTTCTATTATAGAGCAGCTTTTATCGTAGAGCAGCTTCTATTATAGAGCAGCTTTTATTATAGAGCAGCTTCTATCGTAGAGCAGCTTCTATCGTAGAGCAGCTTCTATTATAGAGCAGCTTCTATCGTAGAGCAGCTTCTATTATAGAGCAGCTTCTATCGTAGAGCAGCTTTTATCGTAGAGCAGCTTTTATTGTAGAGCAGCTTCTATTATAGAGCAGCTTTTATCGTAGAGCAGCTTCTACCGTAGAGCAGCTTCTATTATAGAGCAGCTTCTATTATAGAGCAGCTTCTATCGTAGAGCAGCTTCTATTATAGAGCAGCTTCTACCGTAGAGCAGCTTCTATTATAGAACAGCTTCTATCGTAGAGCAGCTTCTATTGTAGAGCAGCTTCTATTATAGAGCAGCTTCTATCGTAGAGCAGCTTCTATTATAGAGCAGCTTCTATTATAGAGCAGCTTCTATTGTAGAGCAGCTTCTACCGTAGAGCAGCTTCTATCATAGAGCAGCTTCTACCGTAGAGCAGCTTCTATTATAGAGCAGCTTCTACCGTAGAGCAGGATCTATCGTAGAGCAGCTTCTATCGTAGAGCAGGATCTATCGTAGAGCAGCTTCTATTATAGAGCAGCTTCTATTATAGAGCAGCTTCTATCGTAGAGCAGCTTCTATTATAGAGCAGCTTCTATCGTAGAGCAGCTTCTATTATAGAGCAGCTTCTATTATAGAGCAGCTTCTATTATAGAGCAGCTTCTATTATAGAGAAGCTTCTATTGTAGAGCAGCTTCTATCGTAGAGCAGCTTCTACCGTAGAGCAGCTTCTATTATAGAGAAGCTTCTATTGTAGAGCAGCTTCTACCGTAGAGCAGCTTCTATTATAGAGCAGCTTCTATTATAGAGCAGCTTCTATTATAGAGCAGCTTCTATTATAGAGAAGCTTCTATTATAGAGCAGCTTCTATCGTAGAGCAGCTTCTACCGTAGAGCAGCTTCTATTATAGAGAAGCTTCTATTATAGAGCAGCTTTTATCGTAGAGCAGCTTCTACCGTAGAGCAGCTTCTATTATAGAGCAGCTTCTATTATAGAGAAGCTTCTATTATAGAGCAGCTTCTATCGTAGAGCAGCTTTTATCGTAGAGCAGCTTTTATCGTAGAGCAGCTTCTATCATAGAGCAGCTTTTATCGTAGAGCAGCTTCTATTATAGAGAAGCTTCTATTATAGAGCAGCTTCTATCGTAGAGCAGCTTCTATCGTAGAGCAGCTTCTATTATAGAGCAGCTTCTATCGTAGAGCAGCTTCTATTGTAGAGCAGCTTCTATTATAGAGCAGCTTCTATCGTAGAGCAGCTTCTATTGTAGAGCAGCTTCTATTATAGAGCAGCTTCTATCATAGAGCAGCTTCTATCACAGAGCAGCTTCTATCATAGAGCAGCTTCTATCGTAGAGCAGCTTCTATCGTAGAGCAGCTTCTATTATAGAGCAGCTTCTATCATAGAGCAGCTTCTATTATAGAGCAGCTTCTATCGTAGAGCAGCTTCTATCATAGAGCAGCTTTTATTGTAGAGCAGCTTCTATTATAGAGCAGCTTCTATCGTAGAGCAGCTTCTATTGTAGAGCAGCTTCTATTATAGAGCAGCTTCTATCGTAGAGCAGCTTCTATCGTAGAGCAGCTTCTATCGTAGAGCAGCTTTTATCGTAGAGCAGCTTCTATCGTAGAGCAGCTTCTATCGTAGAGCAGCTTCTATCGTAGAGCAGCGTCTATCGTAGAGCAGCTTCTATCGTAGAGCAGCTTTTATCGTAGAGCAGCTTCTATCATAGAGCAGCTTCTATCGTAGAGCAGCTTCTATCATAGAGCAGCTTTTATCGTAGAGCAGCTTCTACCGTAGAACGACATTAATCGTAGAGCAGCTTCTATCGTAGAGCAGCTTCTACCGTAGAGCGACATTAATCGTAGAGCAGCTTTTATCATAGAGCAGCTTCTATCGTAGAGCAGCTTCTATCGTAGAGCAGCTTTTATTGTAGAGCAGCTTCTATCGTACTATCGTAGAGCAGCTTTTATCGTAGAGCAGCTTCTATCGTAGAGCAGCTTTTATCGTAGAGCAGCTTCTATCGTAGAGCAGCTTTTATCGTAGAGCAGCTTCTATCGTAGAGCAGCTTCTATCGTAGAGCGGCTTCTATCGTAGAGCAGCTTCTATCGTAGAGCAGCTTCTATCGTAGAGCAGCTTCTATCGTAGAGCAGCTTCTATAATAGAGCAGCTTCTATCGTAGAGCAGCTTTTATCGTAGAGCGGCTTTTATCGTAGAGCGGCTTCTATCGTAGAGCAGCTTCTATCGTAGAGCAGCTTCTATCGTAGAGCAGCTTCTATCGTAGAGCAGCTTCTATCGTAGAGCAGCTTCTATCGTAGAGCAGCTTCTATCGTAGAGCAGCTTCTATCGTAGAGCAGCTTCTATCGTAGAGCAGCTTCTATCGTAGAGCAGCTTCTATCGTAGAGCAGCTTCTATCGTAGAGCAGCTTCTATCGTAGAGCAGCTTCTATCGTAGAGCGGCTTCTATCGTAGAGCGGCTTCTATCGTAGAGCAGCTTCTATCGTAGAGCAGCTTCTATCTCTACCGTAGAGCAGCTTTTATCGTAGAGCGGCTTCTATCGTAGAGCAGCTTCTACCGTAGAGCAGCTTCTATCTCTACCGTAGAGCAGCTTCTATCGTAGAGCAGCTTCTATCGTAGAGCAGCTTTTACCGTCTTCTATCGTAGAGCAGCTTCTACCGTAGAGCAGCTTCTATCTCTACCGTAGAGCAGCTTCTATCGTAGAGCAGCTTCTATCGTAGAGCAGCTTTTACCGTCTTCTATCGTAGAGCAGCTTCTATTATAGAGCAGCTTCTATTATAGAGCAGCTTCTATCGTAGAGCGGCTTCTATCGTAGAGCAGCTTCTATCGTAGAGCAGCTTCTATCGTAGAGCAGCTTCTATCGTAGAGCAGCTTCTATCGTAGAGCAGCTTCTATCGTAGAGCGGCTTCTATTATAGAGCAGCTTTTATCGTAGAGCAGCTTCTATCGTAGAGCAGCTTCTATTATAGAGCAGCTTTTATCGTAGAGCAGCTTCTATTATAGAGCAGCTTTTATCGTAGAGCAGCTTCTATCGTAGAGCAGCTTCTATTATAGAGCAGCTTCTATTATAGAGCAGCTTCTATCGTAGAGCAGCTTCTATCGTAGAGCGGCTTCTATCGTAGAGCAGCTTCTATCGTAGAGCAGCTTCTATCGTAGAGCAGCTTCTATCGTAGAGCGGCTTCTATCGTAGAGCAGCTTCTATCGTAGAGCAGCTTCTATCGTAGGGCAGCTTTTATCATAGAGCGGCAGCTATCGTACAGCGGCTACTACCGTAGAGCAGCATCTATCATAGAGCCAGTTCTATCGTAGAGCAGCTTCTACCGTAGAGCAGCATCTATCGTAGAGCGGCATCTGTCGTAGAGCAACATCTGTCATAGAGCATGATTTTAAGGTTCTTTTACTGGTTTTTAAGTGTCTTAACGGTCTTGGGCCATCTTATTTATCTGACCTGCTTTTACCGTATCAACCCTCACGGACCCTGAGGTCCTCTGGCACCGGCCTTTTAACCATTCCCCGAACCGCGACCAAAACCCACGGTGAGGCTGCATTCAGCCATTATGGCCCTTATCTATGGAACAGCCTGCCAGAGAACCTCAGGGCTGCAGAGAACGTTGATACTTTTAAAAGGAGGCTCAAGACACACCTTTTTAGTTTGGCTTTTATCTGATCTCATTTACCTAGTCTTTTCAGCTATTTATTGTATTTACTTCTTTAGCTTTTTTATTATCTTTAAACCTTTAATCCATTTTAGTGACTTTGTATTTTATGTTATTTATTATTCATCTTAAATTTTTTATAGATTTCCCTTAAATTTTACACTTTTAGGCATTTTTTACTTTCTTTTCATCTTTTAGTTTTTAGCTCCAGTGTTTCCTCAGGGGGGTCGTCCACACTGGGAGGTGTGTCTGCTCCGCCCATGGGGGTGTCGTCATGGGGGTCCCTCAGGCCTGGGTAGCTGGGGGAGGGCTCCACCTTCTGTGTGGGGTCTGTCCTGGTCTGTCCGGGTTGGGGGGGTCTCTGTGGCGAGGCTCCTTGTGGTCGTGGTCGGTGGAGCCTCTCGGTGTGGACGGCCACCCATAGTGTTTTCCTCACCTGGATCGTTAGTGCTAAGCCATGTCACCAGTCCACTCACTGTGTGTGTGTGTGTGTGTGTGTGTGTGTGTGAGTGTATGCACATGTGTATGAGTGTGAGTGAGTGTGTGTGTACGCGTGGGGGGTGGGGTCGTATGGGATGTTTTAAATTGTATTTTTGATTGTTATTTTATTTTGTATGTAAAGCACCATGAGTTGCATTTACACTGCATGAGTTGGTGCTATATAAATAAATAAAGTTTGAAGTTTAAATAAAGCAGCTTCTATCGCAGAGCAGCTTTTATCGTAGAGCGGCTTCTATCGTAGAGCGACATTCATCGTAGGGCGACTTTTATCGTACAGTGGCAGCTACCGTAGAGCAGCTTCTATCGTAGAGCGGCTTCTATCGTAGAGCAGCACCTCTCGCCCCGCTGGCCTTGGATGTTTAATGATCTACTGACACAGATCCAGGCGGTGTGTGTAGGGGGGGGGTTTGTAATGAGGAGTTTGGACTCGGCCTCCAGGAGTCTGTTTATTATTTATGAGCAGCAGCAGGAGGTTTCTGCAGCTCTGGAAGAGCGATGAGGCCGATGAGTTCATCTCTGATCCTGTTTTCAAAGAGAAGCTGCTTTTCTTTCTCTCTCTCTGTTGTGAGAGAAGCAGAAATGGGCTTTTTCATGCTGAATGTGGAAAAAAGGGATGAATAAGGTTTGGAGCTGTGACATCACAGCTCCGGTGGACATGTTTCCACACAGCTCTGGCATAAACAGCCGTGCAGAGTCTGGTCACACCTGCCGTTAACATCACAGCCTGTGATTGGATCAGAACAGGCAGCGATGCCACAAACCACATCCAGCTGCCCCAAACAGAGGAGACCTGGTCCCCCCCCGCCCTCCCGGGTCCACGTCGTGGTTCTGGGGCGTCCCAGACGGTTGTTATGGATCCCCCGTTGCTGTGCACATCAATACGACTGAGCAGATCCTTCCACTGACTCATGAGGCGTCAGCCGTGCAGGCGGTTCCTCGGCGAGGCCCGTGGGCTCCGGGACGGCGGTCCGGCCAGGACCAGAACCGCTCTGAAACTAGGGCTGGGGATTGATTCAAATGTCAAGATTCGATTCCGATTCTTTAGATTCAGAATCGATTATCAAGATTTGATTTGATCCGATTCGATTCGATTCCGATATTGATTTGGGTTAGTGTTATTAAAACTGTTTTTTCAGCTGTTGCATGAATTATATGACTGTAGTTATGCAAAATACTACTACTAGTATTATATTGAGATTAAACAGCAAGTATTGTCAGCTAATGATGCTGTAAGGACCAATCAGCTCCCAGAATGCTGATAGAACTGCTTTAGAAACATTGTGGGTCAGAATTACCAAACAGATCCAGGGAGGAAACAGAGACGGATGAAATAGTTTTTAGTTTTTCCCACATTCCGTTTTTATTTGTTCCATTTTCGGTCTATTTTGGTTTTTAATTTTTGAGCATTTGGTTTTTAGCATTTTTTTGCAAATGTAACCCCAATACAGTATATAAGTAATGAAATATAGACAAGTTATGCAATTATAACTGAAAACTGTAATGTTTTCATACGTTTAAACATATTTAAAGGCAAAAACATGGCACTAGTTATTCTCGTGTACAACAAAACATTCCTTTTTTGGGGATAAACAAAAAAATAACCAAAAGTTGTAAAGTAATGATGAAAAAAAAATACATAAATAAATAAAATTAACAAGAAAAAACAAAAACCCCAAAAATCACAAAAAAAATTGATCTTTAGACATATGAATCGATTTTTAGGAATTAATATGAGAATTGATTTAGAATTGGGAAATCGATTTTTTTCAACACAGGCCTATCTGAAACGGAGGTCCGGTTTTCTGCCAAATTTTGCTGCTTTGCCAAAAAATGCTCCCTAATGGTTTTCTACCTTTGTAGAGCTACAATTTTACTGTGTTTTACTCCCTAAACCACTTCCTTTTCCCCCAAGTGGTCCTTGTCTCTTGCCAGGCCGTCATTGTAAAAAAGAATGTTATTAATGACCTGCCTGGTTAAATAAAGGCCAATGACTGAATGAATTAGGGCTGTGCGATTAATCGATTTTAAATCTAAATCGGATTTATTAATCAAGACGATGTTAAAAAAAGGAAAATCGGAAAATCGATTTTCCTTTTTTGCAGCTGGCTGCATGTCATCTTTGTTTGGTCAAGAAAATTGTAAATGTCACTTTACTAAACTCAAGGAGGATTTACAGTATCTTTCAATTGCACTTCATTCCCAATAGGGAAATTTGTTTGCTATTTTTCTTTAAAAATAAAGATAAAATATTTGAAACCATTTATTCCAATTGTCTTTTGTAGTTTTACCAAAAAAATCGAGATCGAAAATCGGGTTTTCAGAGAAAAAAATCAGGATTTTATTTTTGTCCAAAATCGCCCAGCCCTAGAATGAATATCAAATAAAGCCATATAATTGTTTTTTTTTTCTCTCTTTATCGTATAATGTTCTCAAAGTGTAATGCATTCATGTCATGGGTCGTGTATTTTGAAGGATCAAATACTCAACATCCCATATTATCAATTTTACATCGTGCAAGAAATCATGCAAACTTTGAAAATCGATTCTGCGCGTGTGCAGAACCACAAAGTAGCATTTCTCGGCAGGGAGCACGGATTGGCAGAACAGCGGCCAGGACCAGAGTCATCGGACCTCAGCGGGTCCTTGAATGCACCGCAGGTGCGTTTACACCTGTACGTAAAACTGAATAACTCCGGGTTGATGTTAATACCTGGAGTGACTGGTGTGTGTGTGTGTGTGTGTGTGTGTGTGTGTGTGTGTGTGTGTGTGTGTGTGTGTGTGTGTGTGTGTGTGTGTGTGTGTGTGTGTGTGTGTGTGTGTGTGTGTGTGTGTGTGTGTGTGTGTGTGTATTTATTTGCACATTCATTCACAGACTCGTACGCTTCCTGTCAAAGCCGTCTCTCTCTTGTCAGACGGGTTGAACTTGCATCTATTTTAGGATCAGTTTGTCCTGAGCTTCATAACCGAGGCACACACACACACACACACACACACACACACACACACACACACACACACACACACACACACACACACACACGGTTCACTACATCGTTTCCTCATCCAGCCGGTAAATCCCACAACTGAATATTGCATGAGAGGCCTGAATAATGGGAGAGAAGCTCGACGGATTGATTATAGCATCTGTGTGTGTGTGTGTGTGTGTGTGTGTGTGTGTGTGTGTGTGTGTGTGTGTGTATATGTCTCTGCGTGCGTGTGTGTGTGTGTGACTGCTTCACTGCGGTCCGCCGCCACAGCAAAGCCCTGCGAGGAACTCATTCATCGTGTTTTGGATCTCCGGGGTTCTGGCTGCCGCCCAGATGTGCAGGCGAGGCCCTGATGACGCGCCTCGCCGCCGTCCTTGAGCAAGGCGCTGCGGCGCTGCGGCACTGCAGCGTTAGGCCTGCACACCGCTTGTAAACAGTCAGGACGGGTCCAAAGGACATATTTCCCAACAGGGCAGCAAACTCCAAAACACGCTGACGCAGGCTGTGGGGCGTATCGCCCACTTCCTGTGATGTCACGAAAGGCAGAAAGAAACATACAAACAAACAGATACACGATATCGAGGTCACAATAACAATACGATATTATAGCAGTATATTTTTAACAACGTTGAATGAGGAACATATGACTGGAAAAAATTTTCTTTTATTTGAAAGACACAAAATACAAAACAATGCTGTGCGTTTGCCCTATTGTTACAGTTTGTAATTCTTTATAACTGTTTAAGTTTTAAAGAGAAAGCCAGGCCAACCTTTTTACACAAACTGAACTAAAAGTAAATGTCAGGTTTGCATTATGCATCTTCAGTTTCATACAAGTAACTGAATAGTTTCTCTCATGTATGACTTGACTTTTTTCTTTTCCAGAAATTAAAAAAACTAAAATTAAATAAATAAATAAAAATAAATAAATAAACTATGAAAAGTCCCAAACTCCAAATGCAACATGACTGTTATTTATCTTCTGCCAGAGCTCAGAGCTTCACCTGCTCCACCTGAAGCCGTAAGGTGAACCCCGTTATCGTTTCATCCTCCCACCTTTGGGGACGACACAATCTTTACATCATAAAAAAGATTGATTCATGTTCACCTTACAAGTAAAAGTTCGGAGCTCAAAACCCCCCAAGAGCAAAACGGTACTAGTTTCTTCTGAGCGGAGGAAGAGGTCGTCACATGATCCCGCTGCACCAATAGGATGTTACTAGTAAACACAATACATTAATATTAATAACCCAATATCGCGCTACAGTTTGTCACCTCCACGACACGTATCGTGACGTTTTTGTATCGCGAAATTTCGTGGCACGATATATTGTTACACCCCTACTCAGTAGAAAACACCGCCCCCTGCCTGTGGGAGGCAGAAGGAGAAGAAGAAACTGCTTCATAATTTTGAGGTTCTGTTTGTTTTCACTGAATTAAATGTATTTATACTTTATTAATTCCCTAAAATAAATGTTGTTGCAGTCGAAGTTACTTACGACCGTTGATGACGTCACAAGTCCTTCAGTTCAAACTCAAAAGTACCACTTGAAAGGTCCATGCAGGGGAAGTTTACGGCCAAAAGCTGAACATCTGGGGTGCAGAGGTGCTCCTTCACTGTTGCAACGATTTGTCAACGATGTCAACAAAATCGATAATCAAAATTGTCGACAATGAATTCCATTTTCGACAATTGTCGCCAGACGTGTTTTTCCAACAGGGTGAGGCGTCTCACTTCAATACAATCTCTGCTGAGAGTCGCGCAGCACGTTAGCATCTCAGCAGCTGCAGGTAATAAAACTTCAATGGTTTGGGAGCATTTTAGCCTCGATTCGGAGAATAAAAAGATGACTTGCAAGGTTTGCAAAGCCGACCTTGCTTTTCACGGGGCACACCAGTAATGCATTTGAAGAGAAAGCACGTCGGAGTGTTGAACGAAACGGTGCCTATGAAATGTCAATTATCCATCAAACTCCACAATGATCATGTTAACATTAAATCAGATAGATTTGTCTGGACAATTCTCTTGCGGGACGGGAGAAGACACTAAATCAATGCATCTCTATTATTGTGCTTCGTGCGGGCATGAATTCTCAGAGTTTTGTGGATGCGGGCGGGAGCAGGATGAAGGACACAGTCCCGCTATATCAGGGCTCTAGTGCCATCTTTCTTGTGTTTATTATCATTTGCCACATAATTAAAGCAACCTCATACTAAATTTAAAAAAAATTACTAATTATCCGATTAGTCGACTGATCGTTTCAATAGTCGGTGACTAGTCGACTATTAAAATAGTCGTTAGTTGCAGCCCTAAACTCCTTGAAGTCCATCGTCTGCTGGCATCGTCCACGACCCATATAAGGCCATGCTGGGATGTGCCCCCCCCTGCCCCAAAACCACGATACAACCTCCTTGTGAGCGTCAACCCCCCCCCGGGTCAACACATCGCGGCCCTCCTTGCTCGCCGTTCCCCTCCTGCTCCGCGGTCTCGACCTCTATGATTCATGCCGTTTCCACTTGTGGTTATTCAGGTGATTCAGCCGGAACGCTTAGTCACTTAGTAAACAACTCCCGGTTGTCACGGCAACGCCCCAAAAACACATGTTGAAAAGTGCGAGAACTTCCAGACAAATAGAAAAAAATCCTTGATGGAGGAAAAAATTGTAGTTGTAGCCGTAGAAAAAGATCTGAGATACACAGAGAGGTTCTGGATCATGTGAGGGATCGTGTGGGGGTTCCAGGATTTAGCCTTTGGGCTAAAGCGCTGCCGCTCCAGGGACAGTCTCCCTCTTGTTAATGTACAGTTTTGTAAACTATTTGTATTTTGCATCTGATTTCATGTTTTGGTACATCTGCATGTGTCTGTATTTAATTACAGTTTTGTGTTTATAACAGCCTTGTTTGAACAAATATACGGATAATATTTACATATCGTTGTGATTGATTAAGCATCAGGTCCATTTCAGTGATGCTGATATATGGTGTAATCTGATTACTATAATGGTAAATAATTTAATTTCAATCTTTAATATTTAAAATTCAGGTTTCATCTCCAAATTCAGTCCAATTTAAATCAGTAACATTTACTATTCCTTCCTTTTCTGAGGTGGAGGGGGGTGTTGGAGCTGGTTATTCTAGAGGACTTTGGGACTAGTTAGTAGTCGTGTCAATCCTCCAATAGTGTAGAAATAGCAGTAGTGCAGTCGCCACTAGTGATGCACCGAATGTTCGGTAACCGAAATTGTTCAGCCGAAAATAGCAAAAAAACACTTTCGGTGTTTGTTGGAATAAGTGGGGAAAAAAACGAACAATTAATAACGGCATGTTTAAATGACGCAAAAGAAGTGGATAAAACAAAATTAAAAAAAAAGAAAATCAATCCCTTTCCCAGATTAATACTTGTATGGGAAAGGGATTGATTTTCTTTTTCTTTATTTAGTTTTATCCACTTCTTTTGCACTTTTTTTTACAATCCACTTTAATGCACTAAATGCATTTTTTTTTTTTTTTCAAGGCCTATGTTACAGTTTTTCAGCAGTCAGTTATAGGCCTAATGTAAGCTCAAAGATGGTTAAAAAATGTATTTTGCTAATTTATTTATTTTAATTTTTTTTATTTAAGTGAAGTTTTAAGTTAAATTTGGAATACTTAAAAATGCGGGGAAACTAAAAAATGTTCAGTTGTTCATTTTCAATAAATATTTCTACCTTGCAATTTTGTAAAAGATTTTTTTCTTTGAAAAGCCATACCTAAAGCACATTTATTTAATTTATGCAATGGTGAAAAAATTGGTGGAAAAACTGCGAAAAACCAGGTTCGGTATATTCGGTATTCCGCCAAGTGTTTATTATTTTCGGTTTCGGCCACAAATTTTAATTTCGGTGCATCACTAGTCGCCACACATATCTGATCTCAGCTGATGGATGGAAACATTTATAGTGAGTTCAACATCATCATCCACTTCTCTGTGTTATTGAGCTGCAGTTGAAAACAAGCTCATATGGAAACTAGCTGAACCAGGATGATGGAATACAATCACGCAGGATCAGGACATTACTAGGTTTGTTTCTGGTCTCGGTCTTGAGCTGAACTAGTCCTGGTCTTGGTCTTGATACTTTCTGGTCTACGTAGTGTTTTGGTCTCGGTTTAGTCTTGACTACAAATCTATCTGGTTTCGTCTGCTAAAATAAGTTGCTGCGACGGAAAGGTTACACCAACCGATGGTGGAACCTGGAGGTGCTACAATCCTCCTGCCGTCCATCATCATCTATCATCGCACCTCTTTCCATGAATCCATCCTGCAACAGCATCGTTCCTCTCCGGGGGATTAATAACACATCATTCAGCTCCACGTTGGCTGTGAAACATGAACATCCTCCCTATGGGGGGGTTTCTCATCTAATCCTGATGAGATGAGTCCATCACCGGCTGCCGGCTGTCATGTCGCCGTGACACATTTGTCTTCACGCCCCTCAGGTCGGCAGGTCAGCCGCGGGAGAGCCTGTAGCGCTCTTCAATCACTGCAGTCGTGCTTTTGCACATTATTGTGTGATTGTCGGGACGAATGAGGCCGACGCTTCAACGGGAGGGTTAATCATTGTCTTCCCTGATTAAACGCGTAATTACCTGACAATGAAATTAGTTTCTAACAGATGACAGTTGTCTGATTTAGTGATGCAGATGGTTCTGTCGTGTCGCGTCAGAATATATGTCGTTTTAATACATTTCTATTACAATGAAGCTCCGGGGGCATTATTAGTTCATTAGTTCATTAGTTGCTGGTGGTGGAGACGAGACGTCGGCATTAATTGTTGCCGTAGGAATGATTAAGTCTCTTTAGAGAATCCTTGTTAGAGGTTCATTGCTGTGAGCAGGAAGGGTCTCCAGTAGAGGTCTGAGGGATCTCCCGTAGAGGTCTGAGGGATCTCTTGTAGAGGTTAGGGCTGCAACAATTTGTCGACGTTGTCGACAAAAATCGATAATCAAAATTGTCGACAATGAATTCCATTGTCGACAATTGTCGGCAGACGTGTTTTTCCAACGGAGTGAGGCGTCTCACTTCAATACGTTCTCTGCCGAGAGTCGCGCATGCGCGATAGCGTCTCTGCCGAGCGGTAGCGGGTAAAGGCTGAATTATACTTCTGCGTCAAAACGACGCCGTGTCTACGGCGTGTGGTTTTTGGACACGCAGAGGACACGCCGTCACATGCGCCGTCAGTGACGTGCACCTCCCGAAAATTGTAACTACGCGTCGAGGAGACGCCGTCCACACGCAGACCGAGAGGGCTGTGATTGGTTCGTTTGAAAGCAAAGCATTTCCGGTTTCCGGTTTGAATCAGTAGTGAACTTCCAGGGCTCTTTTCTTCGTTTATATGTGATTTTTTTTGTTTTTGTTTTTTGCACAATAGTTGTCCTTATCTCTTTGATTTACTGTGACCGGAAAAAGTCGGATAAACCATTCAGAAAAAGATCGCTAACTAGTGGCCGCGGGGGGTACTGCACCGCGACCAAATGGAGAGACGGAGAAGTCCAAAGGATTCGTGACGACGTCACGGGTGCGCCGTGTGCTCTGCGTGTGTGTGACGCAGAAGTATACCCGCACCTTAAACAATAATGACGGCGTCCGTCCTGTAGCAGCTGCATGTAGCAAAACTTCTAAAGTTTTGGA
This sequence comes from Cololabis saira, assembly GCF_033807715.1. NCBI lineage: Eukaryota > Metazoa > Chordata > Actinopteri > Beloniformes > Belonidae > Cololabis > Cololabis saira. Next base: position 36,203,980 of record NC_084602.1, read on the forward strand.
GCCTTTTAGCCTCGATACGGTAAATAAAAAGATGACTTGCAACGTTTGCAAAGCAGACCTTGCTTATCACGGGAGCACGTTGGTAATGCACGAGCAATTGAAGAGAAAGCACGTCGGGTCTGGGTGACGAGTTTCAACAAATGATACACCAGTTCAACCCAGAGCACGTCCTGCCATCCAGAACCGATTTCACCCACTTGATACAGAAAAAATATGAGACGTTTTATTTTATTTTTTATATGACACATTTGCCTGTCCTTAAAAAATGAAATATAATGGATAGAGGTTTATTTATTCATGGATTTATGTCTGACTGATCACTGCCTGTCCTTGGTTTTAAATAGGACATTTTATTAATTTTTTGTATGAACAGCGGCAAAGTTGAATAAAATATCTACAGGACTGTCTCAGAAAATTAGAATATTGTGACAAAGTTCTTTATTTTCTGTAATGCAATTAAAACAACAAAAATGTCATCCATTCTGGATTCATTACAAATCAACTGAAATATTACAAGCCTTTTATTATTTTAATATTGCTGATCATGGCTTACAGCTTAAGATTAAGATTCACAGAATATTCTAATTTTTTGAGATAGGATATTTGAGTTTTCTTAAGCTGTAAACCATGATTAGCAATATTAAAATAATAAAAGGCTTGCAATATTTCAGTTGATTTGTAATGAATCCAGAATGTATGACATTTTTGCATTACAGAAAATAAAGGACTTTATCACAATATTCTAATTTTCTGAGACAGTCCTGTATTTTTCATTGAAGTACCCATCTTTCTCGTGTTTATTATCATTTGCCACATAATTAAAGCAACATACTAAATTTAAGAAAAAATTAAGAATTATCCGATTAGTCGACTAATCGTTTCAATAGTCGGTGACTAGTCGACTATTAAAATAGTCGTTAGTTGCAGCCCTAGTAGAGGTCTGAGGAATCTCCCACGACTGCAGCTGGACGTCAGTGTGAAGAGGAGTAGTGCGAGTACAAGAAAATATTTATAGTAGAACTTCCCTTTTCCATAACAAACAAGTGGAGCAGCTGAGGTCCTCCTGTACTCACGTTAAAATAAGTTATTGTGTATAAAGTACAGTTCTTCATGTGTACTGGGACGACCTTCAGGTCCCCGTGAAAGTGTGGTCTGCTTCTTTCTTCCTGCTGCTGTAAAGTCTGGGGCTCGTCGTTCCCTCCATTCACAGATTTAAATTCATGTCAGAGCTTCAGACCCGAATCTTTGTAAAGTCACATCTGGCTGCTCTCTCTCCCCGCTTGGTCCGCTCTCATCTCATTAGACGGGATCCTCTTCCTGCTCTGTTGTCCTTTTCTCTCCCTCCGCTCTCTCTACATGTAATTCAACTCTCTTGCAGCTTTACTAAGATTAGCAGAGCTTTGGGACGGAGGACCGGTGGCTTTTAGGGAGCCTGTTTGGGCTCTGATCCGGCCCGAGACCGCCCAGATGTTGTTAGTGAGATGTCACTCCGTTAGAATGGAACAAGAAGGGAATCGTTTGTAGAATTTAAAGAGTTCTGAAGAATCTCCCTAAAGCTGGGCATACACTGTGCGATATTTTAAATCGTTTGATTCAGCCCCATTTCACACTGCACGACTAGAGTTCAAAAGTTCACAGCCCACGATGCTCGGATGCGACCCGTCTGCTCACACTATACGATCATAATCTTCACGTCGGACTTCTGTGTAGAGGCCGGTGTCTGGGCAGGGGAGGGCTGTGTCCACCCAAACGTGCGTCCTGCCCACCCGATCAAAGTTATGGGGATCCTTTATTTTTTTATATATACAAAAAAAAATCACAAAATATCTGTACCGTTTCTGATTGGGTGGGCACTGCGCAGCATTTTTAGACACAACAATGAACGCATACCGCAAAAGTTGTGTCTCGGCGGAGGGACCCGGTGTTCAGAACAGCACAGAGCGCACACTAAAGGCTGATTTATGGTTCCGCGTTACACCAACGCAGAGCCTACGGCGTAGGGTACGCGGCGACGCGCCCCATACGGTGCGTGTCGCCGCGTACCCTACGCCTTAGACTCTGCGTTGGTGTAACGCGGAACCATAAATCAGGCTTTAGCAATTTGGGCCATTCTGTGTGGCGATGAATGAAAAAAGATTAGACAACGACGTTTTTCTGCTATTAAAACATGATTTGTAATGTGAATTTGCAACACTTTAAAATACAAATAATAGTTTTTGACATGACATCAGAGATTGCGTATGCCCTCTGCGAAAGGATGAGGCAAATCGGGTCGTAGCACGACCAGGATTTTCGTTGATTTTCTTGCGAGCACACGATTTGTGATCGGGAGCTCGTCGTGAGGTGTTACTCTCTCGTCGTTACCCCACGTACACTGCACGAGGCACGATGAACGATTGGGTTGAAATCCGGCACGATCCAAAAAATAGTCGCACGACTGGAAAATCGTCTCAAAACGAGCCGATAATCGCACAGTGTCTGCCCGGCTTTAGAGGTCTGACGGATCTCTTGTAGAGGTCTGAAGTATCTGGTCTGAAGGATCTCCCGTAGAGGTCTGAAGGAACTACCGTTCCGGCCCGGGACCACCCAGATGTTAGTGAGATGTGACTCCGTTCAAAGGGAACGAGAAGGGAAACATTTGATGTCTAAAATAAATACAGTGGCAAGCAAAAGTATGTGAACCCTCTGGACTAACTGGTGGTCTTAAATGTGATCTGAGCTTCATCTAACTTGTCTTTAATAAAGCTCCAACACATCTAGTAGAGTTGTCCCGATCCGATCACGTGATCGGAAATCGGGGCCGATCACGTGATTGCAGACTCGATCCGGACTCGGACGTTATGAGCCGATCAGGAATCGGATATATATATCAGGGTTTCTGTTGTATCAGGGTTTCTCACTGGCGCCGACATCCACGTGTGCGTTGATTTATGGTTCCGCGTCGCACCGACGCAGAGTCTACAGCGTAGGGTTCGCGGCGACGCGCACCCTACGCCAGACCCTACGGCGTAGGCTCTGCGTTGGTGTGACGCAGAACCATAATTCCGGCTTAAAAGTAAACAACATGCGCCCAAGTACCCGTGCATGACAGGCAGACACACACGGGGAGAAGAGACAATTTCTTTAATTTTAATTTTTTTTTAAAACTTTATCCTTATGAACGCAATTGTTATATAGCGTAGTCCAACTTTCCTTATTTTAATCAGAACACTTTCTTTTTTCCTCTTCGGCGTGGAGTAGTGGGCTTGGAGCGGCAGCCATCGGTTAGTTTTTTCTTTTTAGATCCGAGGCTTTGCGTAGATGGTGGCTTCCGCAACTTTCAGGCGCTTTTTCTGCCCAAGCAAGCTTTATAGATGAGGCCCCAGGACTGAAGCGGAGCTGCGGCGCCGACATTATGGCTCCGCGTCGCGGAAGGCTCTGCGTTGGTGTGACGCGGGACCATAAATCAACGCACACGTGGAGTAGTGGGCTCGGAGCGGCAGCCATACACCGCATGCGTGCAGAGCACGCCTGTTTGTTTTGAAGCTGAAGCAGCCCTATGCTTAAAAAAAAAAAAAAAGAAAAAGAAAAGAAAATGTTTTTATACTGACTTAAGAATGTTCAAGCTGCCTACCTCCTATGTGCTCAGTTTACAGTACACATGTTAAAATATAATAAAAGGGTCATCCTGCATAATTTTATTTTCTCTTCATTATTTATTATTGTTTTATAAAAGTATCGGATCGGGACTCGGTATCGGCAAGTCCTCAAAATCAAAGGACTCGGAATCGGACTCGGGGGCAAAAAAACCTGATCGGGACATCCCTAACATCTAGCCTCCACCTCATGGCTTTCCCTGTATCTCCGTCAGGTTCAGGTGGATGTTCCTTCTCTGGATCTTTCTGCGGTGGATTTACCTCAGTTTCATATTCAGTTCGTGCTTTGTTTGGGGTTAATTTACTTTTTCCTCCAGATCTGTGGATGCTGGATGCGTTCCCATTTCCTGTAACTCTGCAGAAGAGTCTCGTTGTGTTGTTCCAACGTCTTCAGCTCCTGAGGTGTGAGACTGCTGGCAGAACCCGCCGCGTAGCATTCTGGCGGTTGGCGCTGGGCGTGAAGCGCGTTTATAATCCGATACTTCCAACGCTGGCCGTGTGTGTATTCATGTGTGTGTGTGTTGAAGTAGCTGGAATACCACATCTCAGGTTTCAGCCTGGCCGGCAGGACGCTGCTAACTGATCTCCTGTCAATACCATGCGCTGCTGTCTGTGTAATCCCGGTTGCCATGGTGACAGCAGAACCAGCACAGTGAACGCTAGGGTGAAGCAGTTAACGTATATGTTATTTCCACAAATGCAGCTGGAAAGAGCTGCATAAAGAAGGAATTAACTTCATTCACTCACTTATACCCCTTTTCCACCAAACAGGTTCCAGGGCTGGTTCACAATTCGTTCAACTTGTGAGAACCAGTTTGTTTTTCCACAGCTCGGGTGCTAAGGGGAGCCGCCTTGATTTGATTTATTCACACACTCACACATGTGAATTGGTCTCCTGGAGAAGCTATCAAAAGCTTATGGTAGGAGCCAATGAACATAAATACAGTAGGCAGGAATACATACATGCACTTACACTTAATACACACAAAACAAAACAACATGCACATTATACTAGACTACCACTTACATACAACATATCACATTACAAACACTTAACATGAAACATTTTGTGAACCCGGAGTGTACATTTATACATAATAGCTTAACAATTGATTCTTTAACTTGCCTTTAAATATGGAGATGGACTGTGACTTTATAAGGCTCATTCAACTTGTTCCAAATCTGTGTTTCCCCGACACACGACACTCAAACTTGTTCACACAAGTTCACGTTTTTTTCCTATAATAAGGTGTTTATGTCTCGTATTGTGGGTGTGCTGGGGACCAACGGAGATTGGGATGAGTTGAGTTAATCTGGGATTCAAACCTGAGACCACCTGATATATTGTACACGCATTATGGAAGTAGTTATATTCTTTAAGGCGAAGAAAACCATAGTGGGCAAACAGGTGGAGAGTAAGTGAATTAAATTCAGTCCAGGAGATGCATGGATCATTTTTTTCTGTAAAACTTCTAATTCTTTTAGATGACTGGGATAAGTATTACACCAAATAATATTACAGTAATTTAAATGAGGTTCAAACAAAGTTTTATAAAGGATGAGAAGGGCAGAGCGTGGAAGCAGGTGTCTCAGTTTGAAAAACAGACCGACAAATTTAGACAGTCATCAATGAGGACCCCAAGGAACTTTGTAGAGTTTACTCTCTTTTTTTCTTCATAATTTATTACGGTCTGAAAGGCCAAATTTTCCATATTTATTCGTTTTTTATTGAAACAAAATAATATATCATTTGTTTTTCTTATTACGTCTCTGCAAACGTCTGTTACGTCGCTGCGTTTGCGTGAAAGTTGCAGCAACAACCAGGTATCTGCTCTAACAGGACTTGGTCCATGTAGATCCTCCGTGGACACATCTCTAAAAGACAGGTTGTCTCCTCCTCCTCCCATGATGCTTTGCTGCATCCAGATTCATTCTTATCTGAAAATGTCTCCGTGTCCCAGTCTTGCTATTGCCGTTGGTCTTAATAACTCCTCCCCCTTCGCTTACGTAAGCGGTTCTTTCCTCTAGTACAACCAGAGACGTTCTATAAACCGAGACAGCCCACTACGGTTGTGTTTCCTGTATCTGTGTCACGTGACTGCCACGCCCCTTTAGGAGACATGAAGTAGGTCCTGAGTCTATTGAGTCCTATGGGAAAAGTGAACGTGAGCACAGATTATTACCAATTCCTTCTCCCCATAGTAACCTAAGTAAATATGGGACCCATTTTTCAAAAGCCACAAACCTTCTGAACATTCTGACACCAAAATGGACATTTTCAGACCGACAGATTAGGAGAAAATGAACTTTGTTTGAGACCTGTCTCTGTCTGAGCAACACACTCTCGTGAGATTTGGCTCTCATCGTTTTCCCATCGGATAAAATGAAGTTTAAAACTAAAATAAAACTTGCTTCTTTGCTTAATAATACTGTTATTTTTATTATTTAAGTATTTTTGGAAGAAAGTTGTACTGTATCTAGTGTTGTATGTTCCAAAACGATGTGGGGAGAGGGGCAGCCACGCCCACTTAGGAGACAGGAGGTGGATACCATTTCAAACCATTGGCAGTAACGGTAATGCGCTATCTTGTGTATAGAGGATCTTTGGTACAACAAAGAGTTGGTTCTACCTTGGAACTGGGTTTTCCGGCACGGAGTCAGTTCTTTGTCAGTGGAAACAGAAAGCCAGAACCAGCCCTGGAACCAGTTTGGTAGAAAAGTGGTATTAGAAATAATTTACTGGTGACTGGCGTCAGTTTGAGTTTCTGACGGAGTAAAACTGTTCTAAACCATCTTTAAAGAAAAACTGACTGTTATTGTTTAACGTCTTGTTAACGAGGAACCAGCAACATTTTAATACCTGACCTGTGTGAAGACCACCGACTGAACGAGGGGAACCTTTGGACCCCGTGAACTCTGGACCTCGTGGCCGTGTTGAGTAAAGTAATCTGGTTCTGGACCAGACTGTGAGCACGGTTATTTCTGCTGTTGAGTTGGACTTTTTAGTTGGTTAGATGTTGGATCTGGATCAGTGGTTGGTAGAGGGACTGCAGGTCTGGATTTTAATTAATAATTGTTGTGAAAATAACAGCAAAACCCATGTAAACACAAACAACCTCCATCTCTGTTGTGTAAAAGTCACATTATAACATGAAATACCTTATTAGTTCGCAAGAAAGATAATTAATTTAATAAAAATCAATCAGCTTTTCTCAGTAACGTCGAAGCAGCAGAACAAAGACGGCGTTCTTCAGAGCTGCAACGGCGTCCGTCTGTTAGAGGAGCCGCTCATACGCAGTCCAACAGTTTTATACAGGATTTTGACCTTTGAGAAAAACCTGCTTCATTACAATAAAATGCTAAGTGGAATATTTAAAAACAGAAAGTGTGCCTGCGTGCCTCATCACATACAGGTGATCTTTAACTGATGACACTCAAACTCACGTCCTGGTCAGTCGTGACGATCACAGAGATAAAGAACGGTTAAACATCATAACTGGCTGTAAATAATTGTCTGAAATTGCATAAATGGATAATGAAAGTCTTGAGATTAGCATGGGTTCAGCTAAGCTAATATAGGTGGCTTGTGGAAACTGAGGAAGGATGAGGATGTTTCATCTCACTGCCAGGCTCGTTCATGCTGCTCATTCGTCCATTTTTTACTTAACCGGAGTCAGTTTCTCCCAACATGATGGTTTCAAAGCTAGTCGACGTGGCTACAGAGCTAGTTACCGTGGCTACAGAGCTAGTAGTCACTGCTACAGAGCTAGTTGCCGTGGCTACAAAGCTAGTCGCCACGGTTAACCCATTTCATTTTATGTCTGACATCCAATGACAATAAAGTAATTCTATTCTATAAAGCTAGTCACTGCGGCTACAGAGCTAGTAGTCACTGCTGCAAAGCTAGTAGTCAGTGCTACAAAGCTTGTCAACACGGCTACAAAGCTAGTCGATGCAGCTACAAAGCTAGTAGCCACGGCTACAAAGCTAGTAGTCAGTGCTACAAAGCTTGTCAACACGGCTACAAAGCTAGTCGATGCAGCTACAAAGCTAGTAGCCACGGCTACGAAGCTAGTAGCCACGGGTACAAAGCTGGTCAACACGGCTGCAAATCTAGTTGCCACGGCTACAAAGCTAGTTGCCACGGCTACAAAGCTAGTCGCCACGGCTACAAAGCTAGTTGCCACGGCTACAAAGCTAGTAGCCACGGCTTGCAAAGCTGGTAGCCACGGCTACAAAGCTGGTAGCCACGGCTACAAAGCTGGTAGCCACGGCTACAAAGCTGGTCGACACGGCTACAAAGCTGGTAGCCACGGCTACAAAGCTGGTAGCCACGGCTACAAAGCTAGTCGCCACGGCTACAAAGCTGGTCGACACGACTACAAAGCTAGTTGTTTCCTTTATTTACATCAAACTCACTTTGTTGAGTCTGACAGTCTAAGGGTGCTTTCAGACCTGTGGCCCGTTTGTTTTGTTCCGATTCAGGGGCTGAACCGATACAGTTGTTCCGTTTCTCGTTCGTGGGGTTTGTGTTCACAAGGCAAACGTCTGTACCGTTTCAAAGCTGTTAACAAATGCCATGCGCGAACCAGCTGCTCTCTGATTGGTCAAATTAACGCGGAAGGAGTTTCCTCTTCCGCACCCCGGGATAAACAACACGCACCTTTCAGCGCAGCACAGACTGCAGCCGTTGGCTTGGCTGATTTATGGTTCCGCGTTACACCTACGTAGGGTATAGGGTTGCCACCCGTCCCGTAAAATACGGAATTGTCCTTTATTTGAGAAAAAAATGTTGCGTCCCGTATTGAACAAATACGGGACGCGATTTGTACCGTATTTTCATTAACTTTTACACCATATTCTAGTTGAATTATTGAAATAAGTTAACTTTTACACCATATTCTAGTTGAATTATTGAAATAAGTTAACTTTTACACCATATTCTAGTTGAATTATTGAAATAAATTAACTTTTACACCATATTCTTCACCTGTAACTATATTATACATCTGGGCTGATGTGGACATACATAGGAGGCTATTTCAGTTGGTACTATGGTTGTCTGTCTCTACAGTCATGCAAGTTCAATGCTATTAAAGCACTTTAAATCAAAGCATTTTGTTTTTTCATATAAAATAAACAAATTTTTATTCAGTTTAGAAGTTTTGGGGCTTTTTTTTTTGGCTCCTGCGCTGCTGAAATCAGGGCGTCCCTTATTTCTATTTCTGAAAGGTGGCAACCCTAGTAGGGTACACCGTAGGTTCTGCGTCGATTTAACGCGGAACCATAAATCAGCCTTTACCCATTAATTTATGTGAGCTGCGGAACTCAGCGGCGGGCGAGAGGGCGCCTGCTGCAGCAGGGTTTGCGCTGCGCAAAACCCTCCCCGAATTGAACATTGTTTAATTTCACCGTGCCGCGCTGGGACGACATCTCGGAGAGAAGGTGGTGGAGGCTGCACCGACTCTCCTTGCGCCGCGGTCGCACATACACAATGAATGGCGTTGTATCGGTTGCTGTGTGGATTATGTTCTCACTACAAAATAAAAAAAATGAACCGTTTCAGGTCTCGATTGGAATCGGGCCGAGACCACCTCTCCTAGGCGATCTCGGAACGCTTGTTTTGTACCGTTTCAGAGCGCGATTACTGTGTTCACATATACCAAAACGTTCCGATCTTTAGGGGGAAATGTTCCCTGTTCCGGTACAACTGCTTGAAACGGTACAGGTGTGAAAGCACCCTAAGAGACTTTCTCACTCTGACGGTGGTTTAAACCAATCAGCTGTGACAATAATTGGGCCGAAGAGGACGAAGACGCTGGCGGGAGACAACAGGAAGTAGTTAAGTGTCTCTGAGACTCGTTTACTGAGCTGCTCTGTCAGTCTTCAGCGCCGGCGGCGGCGGTTCCCTGATGTAAATGTCAGAGGAAGAGAAGCGACACATCAGTACCAGATGATGAGCTTCCAGCTGTCCGTCAGCAGACTCCAGGCGAGGAAGAGGAGATCCATTTACCCCCCCCGGACTGCTCAAGCATGCGAGCAGCAAACTGATGCTTTCACTCAGAAGTGCAGTGCTGACGGCGACTGTGTTACGTGCAGCGTCCGTCGACCTGCTGCCTTCTCATGTTTCAAACATCAGAGGAAACCAGATCTGGTTGCAGCTCGACTCAGCTGGTTCCGGCGTCTCCAAAGTGACCCGAAGATCGCTGACGTGGAGACTGGAGCAGAAGCTAAGGGCCTAAGGGCTGGGATGTGCAGAGCCATGGCCTCCCGTTGAGCGGCGAGGGGCGGGTCTGGGTCCGTCCTCACGTCACCGGTATCTGCCATGAGTCCGGCTCGTTCAACGGCTGCTGCCAGGGGATTTTAGCACGCCATCGTTTATCTCACATATGACGGTAAATGTTGAGCAGCAAGGAACTAATCTCAGCGCGGCGGGAAGTCTGACATGTGTGGCCCGTTTTTATCCCCCGTCTCCAGGGGTTCCCAATCCGCTTAGCAGTTTATGTCCACTGACATGAAATAAAACATGTAAAATTCCTAAAATTCCCCCAAAACAGAACCATAACTGGGCTGATTTTAAAGGCGGTCCGGCATAATTTAGTAAAAATACTAATAAACCCTCCAGTTATCGTATGTTTTAATATCTAAACCTGAAAGCTGATCCCTCCTCCTGAAGCAGGGGTGTCAAATGTGCGGCCCACAAGGTTTTCATGCGGCCCGCGAGAAGTTTCCAAAGCAAAAAACCGAAATGTTAATTTACTAAAAAGGAAGGCATAAATAATTGCCATGAATCGCAGCATATCCAATAATATATTTCTTCTACAAATCCATCGTTATTCCACAAAGAGAGCAGTTTGAAATTTTTTTAGTTTTCTAGAATGCATTTGCTGATTTTATTTCCTTGTAGCCAGTCGTTTATTTTTATTAACTGACTACTATTATATATTTTCGCAGGAAAAATATCACTGCTAAAAAAGATGATAGAAGATATTTATTCAGAGAATTTCAGTTTTGAATACGAGGATAGTGACGAAGTAAAACAGTTAAAAGAGAAGTGCTAACTTTTTCGGCACACTGGCGTAAATATCCGCGCCAATTTTTAAAAATAAATACACTTAATTGTACTGGAAAAATCTCTAAATCACAAAGAAACACTCTCGGATGTAATAAGAAAGATTTTGCTTTTAATTAAATTTCCTATAAAAAAGCAAAATATAAAAAAAACATACTTGTTTCTGTTTATCTTTGTAAAATGATATTAAAAGTATCTTACATAATTAAAAAAAAAACGAGAAATTTCAAGAAAAAAGATCCTGAAGAAATATATTTTACGTAATTAGAGTGTAAACAAAGTGCATATTTCCTTTAAAATTAACTAAACTGATATTGGATTAGATAACAATAGTAAAAAAAAAAGAATTAGAGAAAAAAATTTCCGCACCGTTTTTGTTATTATGAGCGTGCGGCCCGCAAGAAATAAATTGGTCAAATCCGGCCCGCCAAGTGAAATGAGTTTGACACCCCTGTCCTAAAGCCAGTCTCCCCAGTAATACCACTTCTGACCACCAGGGGATGGAGAATCACGCGATGAAGTGTTACCTACAGTGGGACAACATTGTGTTACGAGACATTAGTCCCATCTAGTGTTGTTTTTGTCAGCCTGTTTTAGTTTTAGTTTTAGGGCCAATCCCAATACACCCCCTACTTTCTACCACTAGCCCTCCCTCACTACCACTACCCCTAAAAAAGAAGGGACAGATTTTAGGGCACTTGAAATCTTCCCAGGTCTGTCCCAATACTCCCCCTACTCCTACTTTCAGCACCACCCCTAAAATCAGGAAGCTGAGAGCCAAAAGCTGTTTTAATTTCAGCTGTAGCACTGTTAATATGCCACTTTATTAAGTTTTAATATTTTTTCTGGCGTAAAAGTAACCGTTAGGATCCCCAACCTGGGCTCAGTTTATCCAAATAACGCCTGTTAAAAAATTTGACCCGATGTTTTCGGCGATGAGAAGAGCGGTCCGGGGCGCAGCAGCTCACGGCCGGGTCAACCTGCGCCGTCGTCCCGGGGGAGAAACCTGCAGCTCTGTGGAGAATTACCGCTGGCTGAAATAAATCATTTAGGAAGATAAATGTTGGTTTAATAGATGAAATCTAACAGTTATAGCTACGCCTGTTAAGAAATTTGCTCCGAAACTTTCGGGATTTCTGCCTGCCGCCTCGGGAGCTGATTTATGGTTCCGCCTTAAATCGACGCAGAGCCTACGACGTAGGCTCTGCGTTGGTGTAACGCGGAACCATAAATCAGCCTTTATTCTGGCGAGATCTGAAAAGACTTCCCGACAACGGGCAAACGAGTGATTATGTACATTCACTGAGTGAATATTATGAAAGTAAAATATATATTTCTCGCTAGAAATGTAATCAAAACGCATTTTTATGCAGAAGCTAACTCAAAATATTGATTTTATTCATTAAAAAATAAGAAATGTCCAACATGTTTTAAAAAAAAATAAGACTAAAATGCTCAGACTTTTAGTCGACTGAAACTTGACACGACTAAAAGGAGAATGAACGTGACTAAAACTAATAAAAACTAAAATGATAGCTCGACCCAAAGACTAGACCTAAACTAGAATTTAAACAGGCTGACAGAAACAACACTAGTGCAGATGAAATATGACGAGTGTTTGTGTGCTAATGTGCACTGGGGTTCATACCTAACTTTTCTGAGTTACCGCCCGCTTTTAGTCTGGAGTGGTACGGTTACATACTGTGTCTTTAATGAGGAGGTTTTAAATAATCTTCTCATTGCTTTTTTTTTTTCTTAAATGCAAAAAATATTCCATGTGGTTTTATTTGTGTCTTTATTCTCACAGTGTCTACGTAGATTAAATTTGGTGATTGAACTGATGAACGTGCAACTAAACCCGGTAAAACTGCTTGCTGAGTAACTTCTGCAGGGTGGACGGAGCGAGGGAGGATTAGTAGATCGATAATGTGAAAGGTGCAGAGCTCCGACTCTCTCTCTGCTTTAATGAGCGGCGTCCTTAAAGAGACCTCATGACATCTGATCCGGTTTAACCTCGATACCGGTCTGATGCGGCGGCTATTTTAGGGCCTCGATGGAACGTGGTCGGAGGAAGGAGGGCAGGATGTGCAGCTCAGTCAGCCGAGCTTTCAGAGGTTCACCGTTAACGGATCCATGGATCCGGATCGTTACGTGGACTGCAGGATCCAGCAGGGAACCCAGAACTAGGGCTGGGCGATATGGACCAAAAGTCATATCTCGATATTTTCTAGCTGAATGACGATACTCGATATATATTGATATTTTTTCTGTGCCATAATTGGGGTTTCCCCCAAAGCATTATAGCATAGCATCTCTGTTAGCATCTCTGTTAGCATCTCTGTTAGCATCTCTGTTAGCATCTCTGTTAGCATCTCTGTTAGCTTCATTTTTTTCTGAGGCAAACCCTTAAAAAAACAGTCAGGTTTAATACAAAGCCTCGTGCCAAATGTCACACAGGTTCCTTTATTAACAGAGGTCTGCACAATATCAACATGTATAAAACAAATGAAATAAAAATAAACTGCCTGCATATATAGAATAAAAATGTTTCTTGAATAAAATAAAACAAATATCCCTTTCCTGCATAACAATTAAATTAAAATACACTGTGCAATTAATACAATGTAGACAGTAACAGGCAGACTTTTCCACTGAGGTTGACAGTTGTGCAAATGACAAAACATTTGTGCAAATCTCAAATAAAACATTCAAGTCAATTTGTCACAAAATAAGCTATATAAAAATCATAAAAAAATATTATTTATTTATTTATTTTTTAATAATTGATATAAACGATATTGTCTCGTACCATATCGCGTTTGAAAATATATCGATATATATTAAAATCTCGATATATCGCCCAGCCCTACCCAGAACCAGATCTTCTGGTTTCCTGGTTCTGGATGAAGTGTCCACTACGGCTGGTATCACCAGTCTGGACCTGCTGCCCCCCCCGGCCCTCGGCCCCCCGGCCCTCGGCCGCTGCCAGGGCATCTGCGCTGAGCTGGCTGCTGGATCAGGACTTGGCAGGTTCCCCCGCCCCGGGGGGGGGGGCCGGTTCCTCTGCTGCAGCGCCAGAGCAGCAGCTGTTTTTGGGAGTGTGTGTGTGTGTGTGTGTGTGTGTGTGTGTGTGTGTGTGTGTGTGTGTGTGTGTGTGTGTGTGTGTGTGTGTGTGTGTGTGTGTGTGTGTGTGTGTGTGTGTGTGTGTGTGTGTGTGTTCGGAGTGAGGGAGGAGTGTTGGTGCAATAGAACAGCCGGTCGTCTCGTCTGCAGCAACAAACCAACTTCCAGATTGAAGCATCCATCCATCCATCCATGCATTCATCCATCCATCCTTTCATCCATCCATCCATGCATTCATCCATCCATCCTTTCATCCATCCATCCATGCATTCATCCATCCATCCTTTCATCCATCCATCCATCGTGCGTGCGTCCTTCCGTCCGTCCGTCCGTCTATCCATCCAACCTCACCACCACTTGGGTCATCAGCTCCTCAGCAGCTCAAACGATCATCAATACCGTTGAAAACAGAAAGACCCCCCCATATTAGGGCTGAACGATATGGACAAAATTTCATATCTCGATATTCATGCCAGATATCTCGATATCGATACGATACGATATGACTTCGGTTCGGTGAAAACCAAGCATTTTTCAGAAAAATAAAAACATCAGAAATCAAAAGAGTGCAGTTTTATTGATTAGAACTCACTGCCAGTCATCAACATTAACATAAAGTCACTCAATAATAAATAATAATCAAAATATTTTACTGTAGCTCCGCTTTAACAATAAATAACCAATGCAGTTAGAGTTAGAGTTCAGTACATGTTATTGATTGGACGCTGCAGCTGAACGGACTGTCACAACATCACTGCAGTTTCATGATGGAGTGAAGACAGATTACAGATTAAACTCATGTTTCACTCCCAGGTTTCATATTTGATTTATTTTCTGTTTCAACAATTAAATATCTAAAAATGTTAACTTTCAATCTGATCAACAAAAGAACCAGAAACAACTTTCTTAATTTATTACTGCGCATGTGCAATCCCCCTATTTGTCCAATCCTTGTTTTTCAGTATCCTCCAACGAATAGGAAATAGAGAAAAGAGTTTTCCACTCGCTGTTTTAATTCCCAATTTCGATTTTCAAACACATCAATTATTTTTTTATTATCAAAACAAAAGATGGGGAACGGATTATTTTGGTTTATTTCTCGTTTTTATAAACGGGTGGACACGTCGCAATTTTCACCAAGCACGACTTGCACAACACCTCGCTCTGGTTGACATTATCCTTTCTAAATGTAAAATACCTCCAAATATTGGAGGATGATTTATGTTTTGGCACAAAATTAGATTCTGCACCGCCAACGGCCGCATTATCCTCCGCACTCATGTCTCTTTTCTTCCGTTTTGGATTTCTCCGCTCTTCTCCGCTCTCCTGTGCGTGTGGCTGTGTCATGGATGTATTATATAACTGGATACCGGATCGAAAATGGCCGCCCATTCATTTCAATGGAGTTTGCTCACCCAGCGCATCCGCCGAAAACATTTCTGACTTCCTGGTTTACTTCCTGGTACACGGGCCCATAGAGCATGCGCAGTTGAGTCACCTCCCATGATGCTCTGGGGCCTCCCATCATGCCCCGGGGCAATGTGAACGAGCGCTGCGCGCTCTGGACAAGCGCTGCGCGCTCATGAGTCCTTCAGACCGGTAATGATAGATGTACACAATGAAATTAGGGATTTATAGGGCAAATCAACCGATGCTGTTCTCAAAGTCATGGTTATAGACTATACATGGTTCATTTGTGTGTTTTTTTTAATTAAAGATAAAACGAGTGATTTTTATTTAAGATGAGACACCCCAGGTTAATAGGCTAAAATAGGGTAAAAATGTAAATAGCAGGTATCACCATGAAACTTCCCAAGTTTATTACTTACATTAAGACAAATATTTTTTGTATTACAAGTTTTGTCAAGTATTATGTTTAAATATGTCAAATATTATGTTTAAATGTGGTTAATTTACTGCGTTACACAGAGGCTACGCCGTAGGCTCCGCGGCTCCGCGCACCCTACGGCGTAGGAGCCGCGGAGCCGCGGACTGCCCACTGCCCACTGCCCTGCGGGCACTGCCCGGCTTCGCAGTGCCCGCGGAGCTGCGGAGGTGCAGCTTCCCCGGGAGCACTGTCATAAAATAAACTGAGGATTAAGGGTTAAGATGATGTTAAACACATGACATCTAAAACTCCACGGCACCGTCGCAACAACTACGACACATCTCTCTCCCTGCACGTTTGCTCAAACCTGATGGAGGTCAGTTTTATTGTGAGGTGGGGATCTCACGCCACAAGCTCATTTTGTTAATATTGACCCTCATTTAGTCCCGTGCAGGGCGCTGCCTCCAAATGAAAGAGCAACAGAAGAATACATATTTGAAGTGCGTTAGGTGTGTGTGTGCAGGAGGATCTCAGTGGAAACACCCACACCTGCGCCTCCGCGGAGCCGCAGATGATCTACAGGATCATTACAATGCTTATGAATGTGGTCGAAAACGCAGATCTTCGGTTATGTGTGGATGCAAATGTTTTTATAAACGGAGGGGGGGAAATATTCGTTTTTAAAAATACCCGGCTACGTGTGGACAGGGTCTTAGACTTGTGTTATTCCTGCCTGATATCTTATTTTCACAAACCATACACCGTTGGCTACAACGGAAATGTTTAAGTACAAGAATGACAAACCATTATTATTCTTGCTATTAAACATTTCTGTTTGGTGCAAATTGGCAATGCAATGTGTTTCTGAGTGATTATTCCGCCGAACGGCTTAGTTTCAGCCATCCTCGTTCCCGAGACACACACGACCGCGCTTTGCGAGTCCACGGCACAGCCGTGACGTCACGCCCAGAAAGAGACTTTTCTTTGACTTTTCTGGCCGTTATAAAACATTTTTGACGGATATAAAGTCCATGACTTAAAAATATAGAATACAAAGATTAGTAATTGGTGGTGATTACAGCTGGAGGTGTCCTGTGAACAGTTTTAGAGGCTTCTCTTTTACTATTGCGGTCTATGGGAAAAAAGCTTTCTGGGCCCCATGGGATTTTTTGTTGCAGTACCGCGGCTGGCCACTGGAAAAAATCGGCGTGCCTGCTGAGCGCGAGACTGGGGGCCTGGGCTGTGTGCGTCTACGTCTCCCTCACTCCCTCCCTCCTATGTTTGTCATTGGTTGGCTTCAGCTGTCGATCAACAGCAAGCATGAAATAAGCTTTGTGGTTGGCTGGCCGTAGTGGTGCGTTCAAGAGCAATCTTAAAAGTAGTGTTTATGGAGACTGCTCGAGCTTTACAAGCAGGGCGAGCGGAAATATATCGTTTATATCGTTGCTTTTCCGTTATTAATGTCTTGAATGTTCATATCTCGATATAGATACGATAACGGTATATCGTTCAGCCCTACCCCATATCCCTCCATCCTTCCATCCCTCCACCTCCCTGGAGGATATTTACGGATCACGCGGCTTCAGAAGAGTCTGCAGGATCCTCAGGGATCCATCGTCTCTTTGAACCGCCGCCCTCTTCACGCTGTTTCAGGCAGCGAGAACAAAGAGCGACACTGATGCGGCGTCTGCAACGCTTTAAATACTTCTCTGCTATCGTTGTTCTACTTATTCAGTTTATAAACAGGTTTGCTGCAGAGTGAGACTTTAAGAAACTAAATAAATGAATATTGTGGCACTATTGCAGTTTGTTTCCAGGCGTGCTGAGCGGAGCAGAGCCGTGTGCATCATCCTGCTCGCTGCAGACGACTCGTTACATCCTCAGGAAATTAAAAGGGCACGTCTGCCTTAATGCAGAGCGATTAAATGTTATCTCCGTCTCCGGCGTCTCCGCATCCTCAGAAGTAGTTCTTTAAGAAAGAAACAGGGTTCGTCACGTATGATAAATCACCGGCGTCTCCGCGGACGAGAGCTCGTTATACCCAGCATGCAGCGGGGCCTCGTTGGGCTCGTTATACCCAGCATGCAGCGGGGCCTCGTTGGGCTCGTTATACCCAGCATGCAGCGGGGCCTCGTTGGGCTCGTTATACCCAGCATGCAGCGGGGCCTCGTTGGGCTCGTTATACCCAGCATGCAGCGGGGCCTCCCTGTTAGAGACTCTGTGAACGTGACATCACACCGCGAGGTCACGGCGGCGCGGCGCTGTCATGTGATCGATCAACTAGTGAACCCTCGGCTCGGTTATTGATCCTCAGCCGTGTGATAACTCCTCAGGATGAGGAAGTGATGTGGCTCCTGTGATTAAATCAATACCACGACCTGAGAGTTTAGTTTAACTCCGTTTGACTGATGGGACGTCGTCACTTTCCCCCGTTAACGATCCAGGTTGGACCACAGAAACTGATCCATCCATCCATCCATCCATCCATCCATCCATCCATCCATCTATCCACCTAAAAACGATTCGACCAAATAAACTCTTGTGACTGTTTTTGAGGCACTAGGGCCCAATCCCAATACTCCCCCTACTTTCTTCCACTAGCCCTAAAAAAGAAGGGACAGATTTTAGGGCACTTGAAATCTTCCCAGGTCTGTCCCAATACTCCCCCTACTCCTACTTTCAGCACCACCCCTAAAATCAGGAAGCTGAGAGCCAAAAGCTGTTTTAATTTCAGCTGTAGCGCTGTTAATATGCCACTTTATTAAGTTTTAATATTTTTTCAGGTGTAAAATGAACCGTTAAGATCCCCAACCTGGGCTCAGTTTATCCAAATAACGCCTGTTAAGAAATTTGATCTGATGTTTTCGGCGATGATGAGACCGGGGCGCAGCAGCAGCAGCAGCCGGAGTACAGACGTGATCGTCAGGTCAACCTGCGCCGTCGTCCCGGGGGAGAAACCTGCAGCTCTGTGGAGAATTACCGCTGGCTGAAATAAATCATTTAGGAAGATAAATGTTGGTTTAATAGATGAAATCTAACAGTTGCAGCTACGCCTGTTAAGAAATTTGCTCAGAAAATTTCGGGATTTCTGCCTGCCGGCTCCAGAGCTGATTTATGGTTCTGCGTTAAATCGACGCAGAGCCTACGGCGTAGGGTACGTAACCTACGCCGTAGGCTCTGCGTTGGTGTAACACGGGACCATAAATCAGCCTTTATTCTGGCGAGGTCGCAAAAACAGGTGATTATGTACATTCACTGAGTGAATATTATGAAAGTAAAATATATGTTTCTCACTAGAAATGTAATCAAAACGCATTTTTATGCAGAAACTAACTCAAAATATTGATTTTATTCACTAAAAAATAAGAAATGTCCGCCATGTTTTTTTTCTTGATTCAATCCGCAAATGACGACGAAAAGCATTCTGGGAAACTAGTCACTAGTCACTAGTTCAGTTAGTCAGCATCGGAAATCCCTACATCCGTAGGGACAGATTCATAGCCACTACACTAGTTTTCTCCACTCCCCCTAGGTGGAAAGAGGAATTGGGACACCACTACCCTCACGGGAACACGCAAAATTTAGGGGTAGGGATGAAAACTAGGGGTAGTGGGAGTATTGGGACAGGGCCTTAAATTCCTTCCCAGGGTTCCTTGCCTGGGGGGGGATCAATAAGGCTCACAGGCACCTTATTGATCACCAGACTTTGGGACTAAACCCTGATTAAGGCCAAAGGGGGACCTTGTACCTGTGGGACACCTCAACGCGGTTCCATCACCTGCTTGTGAAACCCACCGGTTCCAAGTGAAACAGGGTTTTAGTCTCAACGGTTTTGAGGGATTAGTTCCCTGAGTTATAAAACTGCCACATCTAAGACAGGAATGAGACGGTTCTGGACTCTCGTCGCCTCCGCAGACCAGCATCCCGCCACCTAGCATCGCTGACATTGATGGAGCCGTGGGCCGGGGACCAATGACAACCTTTCATTCCTCCGAGGACGGAGCAGGAGGATGAGAATGTGCTGCATTGTCTCGCACTGCAGAGACACCGCCGGCCTCCGTTTGGCTCGAGTCCATCGTGGGGGAGTTTCTCGGGTCGTGTCAGCTCAAGGAGAGAAAGAGAGGCCTTTATTCAGCCTGCAGGATTCTTCAGACCTGCCATTGTCATCGCCTCTGATGCCCCTCGGCTGCAGAGCCGCAGCGCTAGCGTTATGTCACCCCGCTAACCGTGTGGCTCTCTGCTGCTGCTGCTGCTTTCTTTTGTCTCGTTCACCGGCACTGATCCGTTTCACCATCTCAGAAGGAGAGAGCAGATTACACGCCTTTTGTCTGTGATTACAAAAGTCCAATCGGGCTTTCGCTGACGTCATGTCGCTCTGATGAGATGTTCAGCTCACTTCTCTTTACCTTGTACGGCCAAAAACAACAACAACAAAACCCCCTGATGAATAGCCACTTCTGCTGAATGACCTTCAACGGCCTGTTTTTGTTGCTCCAGAATAATCCAGCAGTGATGTCACCAGAATCAGCAGCGTGGTTGCTAGTTCAATTCTCCCGTTAAAAGGAGGCGAGCCGGCGGATAAATGAGAGTTTCTCCTGAACAATTCGGTCAAAAGAAGCAAAGAGCGCCTCGGAAGAAAAGCTCCATTCAGAGAAACTTTTCTAGTGAGGAAGTGTCGTGACGGGATTGTTAAAGCAGCGAAACGGTTATTTTAATAGAAAACACGGCCAAAGATTGATTACATTATTATTATTAATAATAATAATAATAATAATAACTAGAACATTTCAGGAAATTTTGATATGGGCATGCCCTAATGCCCATTCGTCCCCTCTCGCTGCTTTGGTTTGGGGCTGTAGTGGTTGTGTTTAAGGTTGTTTATGTTTATGTTTATGTTTATTAAGGATCCCCATTAGCAGACGCACAAACGTCAGGCTAGTCTTCCTGGGGTCCTATTTAAAAAGTACAATGTAAACAACAATACACAATAACATACCATTCCAGTTACAAAACATACACAGATACAATTGCAATTAAAAAGAAAAGAAAAAGAAAAAGAAAATAATAAATCACAGTTCCCAAAATGATAACATAACACTATTAACTCTCCAATCTAAAAAATTACTTAACATGTTTTTTGAATGATTTCTTATTTGGAATGCTCCTAATATTTAAAGGAAGA
This sequence comes from Cololabis saira, assembly GCF_033807715.1. Taxonomy (NCBI): domain Eukaryota; kingdom Metazoa; phylum Chordata; class Actinopteri; order Beloniformes; family Belonidae; genus Cololabis; species Cololabis saira. Next base: position 36,224,820 of record NC_084602.1, read on the forward strand.
GTGTTCCATGATGAAATTGCTCTATATACAACAGTGTTTTTCATTGAATTAGTTCTTGGTCTTGGTAATGTAAGTTGACGCTGAGTTGAAGCTCTGGTCCTGTAATGATGAACATCTGCAATTTAACTTATCTGATTTGAGAATGCAGTGGGATGCCTGCTATGAATAAAGTTTCAAATAAATAATAGTAAACTGGTAGATAACCTATGATTCACCTTCAGCCAACTGAGACAAGAATGCATTCGGTCAACACTAGATCTATAAGAACAATTAAGAGTAAGTCTAGCTGCCCTATTTTGAGCTGTTTGTTCTGGTTGTGTTGGAGGTGGTTCTTGCCATGTTTGGGGGTTAATAATAGCCAAGAAACTACATGGCCAAAAAACTAAACCAAGACTTGGATGCACATTGCGGTTCGGCCCACATTTACGGATGATTTATCCATATTCTCCCCCTTAAAAATACATAGATTTGTTGCCATGGTAACAAGCCCCATAGGATAGAATGGGACAATTTGGCTTCAATATCTCAAAAGTTGTAAACAACAGCCTAATGACCCCTCAGTATGTTGTAGCCCACATCGTCCCAAGTCTTTAAACGTTGGATCGATGTCTCTGCGATATCGTGTTGTCGAGCAACAAGCGTCCAAAGTTCCGTTAGCATCAAAATTAGAATAATTAAATATCTCAAAAAGCGTATTAGCTAGCATGATGAGACAAAAATATGTTGCAGTACAACGCGTCCCGGGTTTGTCAATATTGTAATGATGTCAAATGAGTTTGTCATTGTTGTTTAATGTTTCAAGTCCGGGCTGAACGTTTATTTTCTTTTTTGAGGATTTACAGGAACATTTTTCAGACTTGTAAATAAAAATAAACATTTTTATGACCCCATGATCATGGAAAGGTTGAAATTACTGATATTGAAACCAAATGTAAGGAGACTGCTGAAACTATACTAGAAAGATTAGAGAGGTAGGATTTTTAATGCAAAACATGTATCGTACTTTCAGTTGAATATCTCCTGGGCTGATGAACTGGTTGGGAGTTTTGGGCAAGGCACTTGCCTGGTTTGAGTCCCATCTAAAAGTTTTATTTAGATTTGTAGGTATCAACAAATCTTAGCTAAGAAAATTAGTGTGGAGTTCCACAAGGTTCAATTCTGGAGCTTCTGTTGTTTAACATCTATATGTTCCCATTCGCACAAATAATGAAAAAGACAAAATATGTACGGTAATCGTAACTACATACATAGGATTAATGACAGATTATAAAACCATTATAGCTGTTTATCCTCAGATACCAGCAGGACTGTTGTGTTTCCTGTTTATTTTGGGTTCCTTTTTCCAGGTAAACTGTTTATCTCTTTGCATCTGTTTAATAAATACAGATCCAGGCTTGTTGAGGATTAAAGGCCCATTAAATGCTCATTAAAGGACCCGTTCTAAACACTAAACCCCACACTAAAACACTAAACCCCCTTCTGTGTCCCCGTCTCCCCGCAGGTTGTGCAGTCTGACTCTGAAGAAGCTGGTGGTCACGCGGGAGCTCGATAAGGAGCTGATTTCTGTTGTCATCGCCGTTAAAATCCAGGTAAGTTTCCAAACCAGAAGCAGCAGAGAAGATCTTCCTAAACCGGCCTTTCTGAGAAATGTAACTGAATACGGTCCACGGTTATAAAGACGTGTTTACATGTTTAACGCAGTTGTAAACGCTCTTTACACCCACATCACATCATAAACCTCACTGCAGCGTGAGGAGCAGCTGCAGGGATGTGGACGACCTCCGTGAGAAATGCACACTCAGTCAAACACCTTTTTTTCTCCTGCAGGGATCCAAACGCATCCTGAGGTCCCATGAGATCGTGCTGCCACCCAGTGGGTTTGTGGAGACGGACCTGGCGCTCACTTTCTCACTGCAGGTAAAGGAACAACAAGAAATGGCGGGATCGGGGGTGGTTATACAGGGTCTCAAGCTAGACTTGTAGTCCAGACCACCTAAACAGAGAATGTTACTGATTTAAATTGGACTTAATTTGGAGATGAAACCTGAATTTTAAATATTAAAGATTGAAAGTACATTATTTACCATTATAGTAATCAGATTACACCGTATATCAGCGTCACTGAAATGGACCTGATGCTTAATCAATCACAACAATATGCAAATATTATTCATATATTTATTCAAACAAGGCCGTTATAAACACAAAACTGTAATTAAATACAGACACATGCAGATGCACCAAAACATTCAATCAGATGCAAAATACAAATAGTTTACAAAACTGTACATTAACCAGAGGAAGAACTGGTGATCACCAGATTCTGTCACCTTGGTGCAACGGACTCTCAGTCGGTCGCCTCCATCATCGCTGTGCATCCAAACCGCAAACGGAAACGTAGCGACTTCCACATTGTTTATTTTTCGGAGTATTTTTCTGAGTTTCTTCCTTCCCTCTTTTTATTTAATCGATGCTGTCGAGCAGCACAATTGGTGCACTACCGCCATCAGCTGGTGCGGAGTGGTTACGTGTTCAATTGGTGGATCCTACCGGGTCCATCACTGCACGTGGTACCAGGACCACAGACCTCAGGAAACTGACAGAGTCCCACAGAGCTGGGTACCAGGACCACGGAGCGTCTCAGGAAGTTTGAATGGTTGGCAGGAGATGAGATGAGTTCTATCAATCAATCAATCAAATTTTATTTGTATAGCACCTTTCATCCAGGGCCATGAAATACAAAGTGCTTAACATTTTGACTGAAAAATAAGCATAATAAAAACAAAAATAAAAACTGGGAGACCAATGCACACTGTCATACAATATAATTAATTAAAATGAAATAATGATAAAAGTTCAAGAATTAAGGCAAAAAAATAATCAGTCCACAACAATAAAATATAATAATAATAAAAACATTACAAGAAATAGATAAATAAATAAAACAAATAGCTCTAAAAAATTGTTAAACAGAATGAAACTATAAAATTTGATGCTACATAAAAGCCAGACCAAAGAGATGAGTTTTTAGTTTAAAAATGTCCACATCTCCAACTCCTCTCAGATCCTCCGGCTGTTCCACAGTTTTGGAGCATCGTAGCTAAAAGCAGCAAATCTTTTAGTTCTACTCTGGAACAGCTAGAAAGGAAGAGCCAGAGGATCTGAGGTCCTTCCTGGTTCATAGAATAAAAACATCTCTGAAATATACTCTGGTGCAAGCCCATGTAGCGCTTTATAAACTAATAAAAGAACTTTAAAATCTACACGAAAACTAACAGGAAGCCAGTGTAAGGATTTTCTAGTCATCTCATCTCAGTCACCTCGATCATCACAAACAGAAATTTAGCGACCTCCACATTGTTTATTCTTTCCTTTTTTTATAAGGAATATATAAATAATATATAAGCAAAAATATGAAGCCAGTTGCTGCTTGTGTATTCATCCACTGAAGAAAAGTCATAAATGTGGTTGCAATATGGTTTCTGCAAATTAGAAAAGCAGGGAAACAGAAAAATATGGTAATAATAAGTGTGCCGTGCTCGGTGAAGGCATCCACTTCTGGTTACGCCGTTTTTACCACTTATTAGCTGCAGCTTTGAGCGAAGAACAGAATAAGTCCTTCTCAAGGGCACCTCCACAAACGACAGGGATGAGACTCCACACCTCATTATACACAGATATTAAGCTGCAGCAGACTCTACCCACAATCCCCTGCTGCTACTGTGTCGTCTTTGATGCTAAGGGAGCGATTCACGCTGATGTTTTCTTCTTCTTCTGTTCTTCTGTGGCGTTTGCTGCCGTTCCAGTACCCACACTTCCTGAAGCGAGAGGGAAACAAGCTGCAGATCATGCTGCAGAGGCGGAAGAGGTACAAGAACCGAACCATCCTGGGCTACAAGACTCTGGCAGTGGGATCCATCGACATGGCGGAGGTGAGGAGGCTCCACATCTGTGCAGATGTAACTGGTGTTGTTTCTGGCAGCCTGTTTCAGTTTTGGTTTTATAGCAGGGGTGTCAAACTCATTTTGCTTGGCGGGCCGGATTTGACCAATTTCTTTCCCGCGGGCCGCACGCTCAAAATAACGAAAATGGTGCGAACATTTTTTTTTCCAATTCTTATTTTTTACTATTGTTATCTAATCTAATATCAGTTTAGTTAATTTTAAAGGAAATATGAACTTTGTTTTTTAATTATGTAAAATATATTTCTTCAGGATCTTTTCTTGAAATTTCTCTTTTTTTTTTCAAATTATGTAAGATACTTTTAATATCATTTTACAAAGATGTTTTTTTTATATTTCGCTTTTTTATAAGAAATTTAATTAAAAGCAAAATCTTTCTTATTACATCCAAGAGTGTTTCTTTGTGATTTAGAGATTTTTCCAGTACAATTAAGTGTATTTATGTTTAAAAATTGGCGCGGATATTTACGCCAGTGTGCCGAAAAAGTCAGCACTTCTTTTTTAACTGTTTTACTTTGTCACTATCCTCGTATTCAAAACTGAAAATCTCCGAATAAATATCTTCTATCATCTTTTTTAGCAGTGATATTTTTCCTGCGAAAATATATAATAGTATTCAGTTAATAAAAATAAACGACCGTCTACAAAGAAATAAAATCGGCAAATGCGTTCTAGAAAACTAAAAAAATGTTGAAAACTGCTCTATTTGTGGAATAACAATGGATTTGTAGAAGAAATATATTATCGGATATGCTGCGATTCATGGCAATTATTTATGCCTTCCTTTTTAGTAAATTAACATTTTGTTTTTTTGCGTTGGAAACTTCTCACGGGCCGCATGAAAATCTCTCTCGGGCCGCACATTTGACACCCCTGTTTTATAGTCTTTGGGTCAAGCTATCATTTTAGTTTTTATTAGTTTTAGTTACTTTCATTCTCCTTTTAGTCGTGTTACAGGGTTTAGTTGAACGTTCATGAGTTCAATCACCGGATTTAACTTAAATCTATGATGAAAATGTAATTTTTCTTATTCTTTTTTTCATTTTGTCAAGAGAGTAGAAACTGTGAGAATAAAAAAAACAAATAAAACAACATGGAATATCTTAAAAGCAATGAGAGAATGATTTAAAACCTCCTCATTAAAGGCACGGTATGTAACCGTACCACTCCAGACCAAAATGGGGCAGTAACTCAGAATAGTTAGGTATGAACCCCAGTGCACATTAGCACACAAACACTCGTCATATTTCATCTCCACAACTTGTGTTGTTTCTGTCAGCCTGTTTCATTTCTAGTTTTAGTCTAGTCTTTGGGTCAAGCTGTTATTTTAGTTTTTATTAATTTTAGTCACGTTCATTCTCCTTTTAGTCGTGTCAAGTTTCAGTCGACTAAAAGTCTGAGCATTTTAGTCTTATTTTAGTCAGAATTGTCCATTTTAGTCTAGTTTTAGTCAAATATTGTATTTAGCCAAACCCATTTTACAATTCAAACAAGGTTATCTTATTATTATATTATTGTTACCTTATAGACTCAAGAATACATTCATTCCAGATACAAAAGACTCTAATTTGAGTTTACAACATATTTATTTTTCCACATTTCTCCCCGTATTTTTCTTTTCAGACGACACATTGGGTTTTCTTTTCCACGTCTATGTAGGAAAGTGGATCCAAAGATCTAAAGAATAAACTGGTTTAAAGACTAAACCAGAGGAAACTACTGAAAACATGGACATTAAGGATCTTTGGTGGAACATTTCGTCTTGTTTTGGTCAATGAAAATGAAGACACATTTTAGCAGAGTTTTTATTTTGTAATCTACATTCTAGTCTGGTTTTTAATCCTCTACGATATTGCATTATATATTTAATTATCGTTATCGTCACATGACCTGCATTTTCGTTTCGTTTTCCTCAGGTGATTAGGGTTCGTTGAGGACGATATTTAGTCCTAATTTTCTTTAACGAAAGCAACTTTACATTTAGCAAATATTTCCTTGTCTTCGGCGCTGAGAGAAGCAGCTCAGCTCGGAAACGGTGTGAAACTTTAACGAGAAATGAGATGAAGCCGGAGCTCTTTGACCTTTTGAATCACAAAGTGACTCAAGAAAAATCTGATGAGTCTTTGAAAGGCTCCAGTTCTCCAGCCGGTGCACAGACGCCGGCTCCTGTGGCCGTGATGTTAGAGAGGTTTGTAAACGAGGCCTCTTTAAAGGAGCATTAAAGGCGTCGCACACCAACAACAGATTGTTTCCTGACTGAAGACCGGAGCACAAATAAATATCCTGATTTCCGTGCACACGACGCCGGCACACGAGGGAGTTCCCATATGGCCCGCAAAGCTCAGCGGAGCTTATTAAGGAAGCCGGGGCAGCAGGAGGAAAACATTCAGGCGCCTGCTGGAGGGAAACGGCAGAGATGTGTTTGATCATCATTTAATAATGAGAAACGCTTCTACGATTGTGAGCTAAATAACCGAGATGTGCGGTAACTCGCCGAGCTGGACCCGGTTCAGGCCGGCGTCCTGGAGTAAACCGGGTCGGTCTCCGGGGGAAACAGCTGCAGCTGCTGCTGCAGAGCTTTTAACCCCAGAGATGATAAATGTTTATCCTTTAATTACTCTTATTCTTACATAACGTCCACTCAAGCAGCTTTGCATTGGGCATTAGTCCAAAAACCATTATCATTGTCATTATTTCAGACAGTGTATTTGAGGCTCCGCCTGGAAATGAGCAGATCTGGTTCAGGTGTCTTCTGATTGGCTGAGACGTGCTGGTGGGCGGAGCTTATGGCTCAGGATCACACACACATCCTGGTGCAGTTATCAATATGACCTGGTAATTAGCTCAGATATTTTCATTAGTTGAAAACTCATCGATGACATCACAACCCTTTAAGACAGGGGTATTCAACTAGATTATTCAGGGGGCCACATCTGCAAAAAGAATGTATGGAGAGGGCCGCACGGAAAATTTGGGGGTTTTCAAATGTATTTTGCACTCAAAGACGAAGATTTATGTATATATAATACATTTGTGCTAAGGAATGAGCAGGAGAATATATCTGTCTAGTTTACATAATATGTATTAATTGTCTCCAGATTTAGTCATTATGAATGTTAAATGTAATATTCAGATAAAGAAATATTATTTTTAAATGCAAGTTCATTTTGAAATCATGCATTCTGCAAGTTAATATTGAGCTACTTTTAATAAAACACGCCATAATGACAAAGCACCACTTTCCACCAAGATTTCCTTATTTGAATATTATATAAAGCATTGACCACAAGCATTTCAGTCCATAGTAGCCAGTTTGATGTTATAAATAAGCAACCAAAATATTAACCATAAGCTCCTTTATTTATGACACATCTATACATTATATCAGCAAAACAATCACATGAAATTATAGGAGGTTTAGAAGTCCGTCTGAAATGCAAAGTCCTCATTTAGAGATTCAAATGAAAAACATTTCAGGCCAATCCTAGAAGCCTAATGATGTAAACAAGTCCTCTATAAACGGAGGTAAATAACAAATAATGTGACAAACATTATCAATGTGCAACACTGGCAAAAGATCCGAAGTAGTAAAAAACATCTCCAACAGAGATTAACATGTACAAACACTGTCCAATGAATCATTAACCAACTGAAAAGGCCACCGAGCATCTTAAACTTTTATTAATTAAGAAAATGCGATATGTAAACCATGTTAGTTTCGCTTGCCGACCGGAAGTGACGCCGGCCGTAGTGTTGTCCTGATCGATCGGCCGTCCGATCGATCAGGACAACACTACTTTCCCCTCCCTTTTTGAAATATGACCAGGGGCCACATAAAAGCTCTTGGCGGGCCACAAGTGGCCCGCGGGCCGCCAGTTGAATCTCCCTGCTTTAAGAGCTGCTTTTACTCGTCTTTGAGGCTTGAACGTGTTGTAGAGAGATTCTCGTTCCCGCTTTCATCCCCCCCGAGCTGCTGGGTTCACCGAAGTGTCGCAGCAGCATCAGGGGACCAGAGAAGCCGACGAGTTCCCGCCTCCGGTTCCTCCCGGGACACCGAACAACTAATGACATCCAGTCTCAGCGTTCTGCAGAATTCAGAATCCCAGTTCTTCATGAGGCCTCTCCGTCGTTGCTCAAAGGCTGTTGCCCCATGGGTGAACGGAGAGGTGCCTAACAGCTGCCGGAGTAGAACCAGCAACCCCAGGAACTCCCCCCCCACCGGGGTCTCCAGGGTCCAGACAGGAAGTCCTGTGGATCCCTGGAGTTACGTCGAATTGGGGGGGTTTTGGAAAAACTGGAAGACGTTCAGATTCAGAGAGGAGCTTCATCCATCCATCCATCTAGAAAAAAGTTGAAATGTCGAGAAAAAAGTCGAAATGTCAAGATTAATGTTGAAATACAATTTCGAGAAAAAAGTCGAAATGTTGAGAAAAAAGTCAAAATATCGAGAAAAAAGTCAAAATGTTGAGATTAATTTTGAAGCACAATTTCGAGAAAAAAGTCAAAATGTCGAGAAAAAAAGTCAAAATTTCGTGAATAAAGTTGAAATGTTGAGAAAAAAGTCGAAATGTTGAGAAAAAAGTCGAAATGTTGAGAAAAAAGTCGAAATGTTGAGATTAATTTTGAAGTATAATTTCGAGAAAAAAGTCGAAATGTTGAGAAAAAAGTCGAAATGTCGAAATGTTGAGAAAAAAGTCGAAATGTTGGGAAAAAAGACAAAATGTCGAGAAAAAAGTCAAAATGTCGAGAAAAAAGTCGAAATGTCGAAATGTTGAGGAAAAAGTTGAAATTTCGAGAAAAAAGTCGAAATGTGGAGAAAAAAGTCGAAATGTTGAGATTAATGTTGAAATACAATTTCAAGAATAAAGTCAAAATTTCGTGAATAAAGTCGAAATCTCACCTTTTTTCTCAATATTTCAACTTTATTCACAACATTTTGACTTTTTTCCTCGACATTTCCACTTTTTTCTCGAAGTTGATAATAAAAAAATATCTTCCTCCTCTAAAATATTATTTTTATTTTTCTCCTGCCTGGCCCTGATACTCTTCCGTAGGTTGTCTTGGAAATAGTTTTTGAACAAATCTCAGTCGTGAGTCGGGTTTCAAACATGGTCGCTTCTGGTTCCAGATAAACCCTGAACTGAGACGACCCGGCAGATAAAAGAGCCCTTTATTCCTCTCACATGGTCTCTGGTTCTGGTCTTTCTCACGTTGTGTCCGTTCCCCCTGCAGGTGATGCAGCACCCCACCGAGGGGGGGCAGGTCCTGCCTCTCTGCAGCAACCAGAAGGAGCTGCTGGGGAAGGTGGCCGAGATCTGGATCTTCTCCCTGTCCAGCCAGCCCATCGACCACGAGGACCCGGCCCTGCAGGGAGGACAGAAGATCAAGTGCTCCGGTACCGTCACTGACTACGTTTACATGCAGTCAAAATTCGGGGTATTGCTAATATTCCGGTTACTGAAACATTCAGAATATTCCATTTACATGGTAATTAATCATTTGGGATATCTGGATCAAACCAGCGACATGTGGAGAACGTCATGACGCAATTACCGTCATTTCCGCTTCTTCTTCCTGTATCCAAATTCAAAACAAATGCTGATTTGTGCAACTTTTCCCTCACCTTCTTTTAAATCTCGCTATCCCGGTACTTTCTACCGTCTACAAATGCAGAAATGTTCATATCCTTCATTACATTTATGAAGTGATTAGTCTCCTCCTGGTCTTGTGTTTCTCCGTGTTTATAAGAACTTCCTGGACTCAAAAGACCAGGATTCCTTGTGAACAGAACATGTGCAGAAAACACATTCCTGTTCCGTTTGATGGGGATATTCCGTTTGGCGTTTACATGACCCAATATTCAGGTTTTAAAAGGAGTAACACAGGGCTCATATTCGGGTTTTTAAAGACCCGAATGTTTGGAGGTAAAATGGCTCCATTGCATCATAATCAGCTGATGGCTTCACAAGGAGGTTATTCTCTAGGTTTCAGGTAGAAAACATCCCTTCGCGCCCTATAAATGTTTTATTTTTAGACCCCGGCTGCTTGTCGGGTGTAAAAGCGTTGCTGCATCATTCATGAGGTGTCGTCTGTAACATCCTTCATCTCTCCTCTGCTGCAGACAACTACTCGGAGGAAGAGTACGAGAGCTTCTCCTCGGAGCAGGAGGCCAGCGACGACGCCGTGCAGGGACAGGTGAGCCTTTCAAAATAAAAGCTGCCGTTCTTATTTATTTTTAACATTTATTTATTGGATGGATCCTCATTAGCTGCCGCCTTGGCGGCCACTAATCTTCCTGGGGTCCATAAAGGACATAAAATATTACATAAATGATAACATCTAAGACATAAATACATACAGTCATACATTCCTAGCATAACTACACTTATAATAAAAACAATAATACACATACATGTACACACGCACACACCAGTTATATATGCATAATATAATATATTAATAACACTATAATTATACTAATACACTACAATAGCACTAATAATACCATACATAAGTAATATATTTTCAGTCACTGCTATCATTATAATAATTCTACTAATTTCAATATAAATAATAAATTACCAGTCACATGGTCTGCAGCATTGTTGTTTTTTAAAAGTTAATTTGTTTTGTGAACAAGATATGTGAGGAAGTACCGGTATATATTTATATATCTATATCTCTATTAATATATATTGATTTATAGTTATACAGTGCCTTGCGAAAGTATTTGGCCCTACAAAGTATTAACTTAAGGGGGCTGAATAATTTTGCACGCCCACTTTTTCAGTTTTTTATTTGTTAAAAAAGTTTGAAATATCCAATACATTTCGTTCCACTTCATGATTGTGTCCCACTTGTTGATTCTTCACAAAAAATTGCAGTTTTATATATTTATGTTTGAAGCCTGAAATGTGGCAATAGGTCACAAAGTTCATATCCTTGAAAGGCACTGTATGTAGATATGTCAATATATAGAGTTATAGTAATTTGTATGTATACAATTGGGGGTAAATATATGAACCAGTATATATAGCATATCTACTCTTATATAGTTATTCAAGTATATTGTTATATCATTGCTGTCTATTCTCTATTATATTGTAGTATTATTTTAAAGTAACGATAATGTAATACTATACATTATAATTACTTCTATTATTACATACATACATACATAGTAGCACAACTAAATGCTGGGCGTTTGTTTTGTTTTGTTTTTATTTGCTTTGATTTGTTTTGATTTTGACTATATTTATATATATATACATATAATTGAGTATTATATCACTGTATTGAATAGTTATTAAAGTAGGGGTGTTTGGTAATGTGTTTTTTATAAGTAAGCTTATTGAAACTCTTGTTATATGTACATGTGTGTGTGTGTGTGTATATATATATATATATATATATATATATATATATATATATATATATATATATATATATACAGGGCCGCCGCAAGGGGTGTGCGAACCGTGCGACCGCACGGGGCCTCGCGCTATGGGCCGTTTTTTTTTTTTTTTTTTTTTTTTCCAAAATCTTTTTTTTTTCAAATTTTTTTTTTTCGTTTTTTTTTTCGTTTTTTCCCTTATAAATATCAACAGTCACGTTCCATTACAGACCTAAATGTGTACTAGTCTGTGCATATAAATAAATATATGTGCAATGATGCGCGTGTCTGTTGTTCAATACAACTGATCAGACCAAGCGCAGACACAAGCTGCTCTGATCCAGACGGTGGAGTTGGAACAAACTGTCACACAATGTCGAGAGAACGAGACAGATTCAGGAAATTTCCATCAGGGGATGAAAAAAGAAAAAAAACAAAGAAAATGGAAGAGTTTAATGTCTCTCTGAAAGGCTCGTTTGATAAATTTGTTAGAAAAATCACCGATCCGACCGGGTCTCAAGCAGCCGTGGGGCCCCGCGTCGAGGCAAGCCCAGATGATGATGAGGCAGGGGAAGGTATCCAGTATTTTGCTAATTGGAGAGTTAAAATTGCGCATATAGACACCCGATCCGACCCGAAAAACCCAAAAATTTTATTTATATATATATATATATATATATATATATATATATATATATATATATATATATATATATATATTATTTTTGTACTTTTTTGTATTCTTTTTTTATTTAACATGCATGTTCAAAATAAAAGAAAAAAAAGAGGTAAAGAGTTCCAGGACATTATTGAAAGATAGATAACTGAGTGTTTGAGTAGATTAGTTCTTGGAGTTGGAGATATTCAAGGTATTTTTGCATCTTGATTCCTTCGTGTTTTTTCCAGGATCTCGAGGACGACGAGTTCGATCTGATGAAGCCAAAGAAGCAGCGGAGGTCGATCGTGAGGACGCCCTCCATCACCAGGGTAAGAGACGCGGTCGCCGCGGCCCACAGGGACCTCTCGTCCTCTAGGTTTCCATGGTAACCGTGATGCAGGGACCTGCACAGTAATGAGTCTGGATCTGTGTCAGCTTGTTCGTACCTCAGGAGAAACTCCGCACAGCGGCGTTTGAATTATTGCATGAATTCATCACCAAGGCAGTAAAAGGAGGGAGGAGATGAAATCCCCAGGAAGGATGGAGGTCACGGCGGAGTTGGAGTATTGATTCAGACCCGCTGACTCGTGGAAACGTGTCTGTGACCCGGACTGACTCGGTGTCTCTGTGTTTCTGGGTTTTAGCAGCAGAACTTCAAGCAGCGGGTGGTGGCTCTGCTGAAGCGCTTCCGGGTCTCTGACGAGGTGGGTGTTGCTTCAAGTTCAAGTTCAAGTTTATTTATTGTTGTTTTAATATTTTATTAGGGGGTAAGGCACAGTAGAACAAGAATTAAAAAAATATATACACAGTCTACCTCCTAGGATTTTTTTTTTTTATTACAGCTTAAGAAAACTCAAATATCGTATCTCAAAAAATTAGAATATTCTGGGAATCTTAATCTTAAACTGTAAGCCATAATCAGCAATCTTAAAATAATAAAAGGCTTGCAATATTTCAGTTGATTTGTAATGAATCCAGAATGTATGACATTTTAGTTTTTTTAATTGCATTACAGAAAATAAAGGACTTTATCACAATATTCAAATTTTCTGAGACAGTCCAGTATGTCCAGTTTCAAAGCTGTCAGAGTTTGTGTTATAGTGTTTATAGGTCTTGACTCGCACACAGCCAGGCCATGTTTTTGGCAAGGCAAGTTTATTTGTATAGCACAATTCAACACAAGGTAATTCAAAGTGCTTTACATCAACATTAAAAGAAGCAAGACACAATTAAACAGTAAATAACAAATAAAATGACATAAAATGATAAGAAAAGAGGTAAAATAATAAAAAGCACAAGTTGTTAAAAAGTAAGGGCAGTAGAGTACAGCAGGTACATCTCATTCTTACAATGGCAATAATTACGTTTCTATACGGTCAAAACGTACAAAGACCGGGTCAAATACAGTATTATAAAAGTAATCTGTAACAATTCATGCGGTGAATTAAACCAATTTGACAATTCTACACCACAATGCCTGTTTTCAGGTCTTATTTCACAAAATTGAGGAGAATTACATTTCTATACGGTCAAGACGTACAAAGACCGGGTCAAATACAGTATACACAGGAAGAAGAAGCTTTATCCTATCTCAAAAAATGTGAATATTCTGGGAATCTTAATCCACCAGTTGTTTGTGAAGGTGCTGGACTCGGAGCAGGACCCGGCCGAGCCGCCCCCGGAGGTGGAGGAGGAGGACCTGGACCTGGACAGCGTGGAGTTTGAGAACCCCAGCGACAGCGGCCCGGAGCTGGACGACGACGACAGCGTCCTCAGCACGCCCAAGCCCAAACTCAAGTGAGCAGCGAGCTGCCGTTTCTGGGTTTTATCTGGTCGTAGAAGTTGATTTGTGATGATTTACGGCCTCAAAATAGTTAAAAACATATTAGAAAAATCCCTGTGGATCATTTTTGATATCGATCATTTAAATATTTCAAATATACGACACAGCTACAGACCTTTATCAGTGGATCTTTTGAACTTAAAGCCACTCTATGTAGTAACAGCACTGATGGCCACATGGGGGCAGTAAATCACGATAACATTCACGATTCAGCAGATGGTGTAACCAATCCCACCTCTAGTGGGACAAAGTGGTATTACAAGGCTCTCCGGACCGTCGCCATTCATTAACACAGAACCATTAGTGACTTTTAGGCCACTTTTCCACATAGCCGGGTATTTACAAAAACGGATATTTCCCCCTCTACGTTTTGAAAAATATCCTTGTTTACACGAACCCGCATAAATAGCTGTTAAGGTGCTATGAGCAGCCAAACCTACAGGGGGCAGTGTAACGAGAAGATAAAGTCATGCTAGCCAATCAGAATCCTGTAAAAAAAAGGTCAACAAATGACACGTGTGAAGCCTGAATAATATGGTTCCGCGTTAAATCGACGGCGTAGCCTACGTACGGTGCGCGTCACCACGTACCCTACGCCGTAGGATCTACGTTGGTGTAACGTGGAACCATAAATCAGCCTTGACTGCCAGTTACTTCCAAGATGAACGAGAGTCTTTAGTTTGGAGTGACAGAGAAGTGGAGTTGCTTTTAAGTGTGACGTTAGAATATAAAACAGGTAAAATACAAGAAAATATTCACAGTGGCCAAACAAATTGTAAACACAAGTCGCACAAATGATGCTGGTGACATTTCTGTCGCATAATGTGACGTTCTGAAGCCTAAATGTCCGTTTCCCTCCGTTTACAAGCAAACGTGAAAACAGAGTTTTTGAAAATCTCCACTTTGGCTGGAGTTTTCAGAAATGATGGTTTTTGGAGACTTTGAGCTCCGTTTTCGTGTAAACGAACGGCCAAAACGCATGAAAACACCACCGTTTTTGCTACGTGGAAACGGGGCTTTAAGTGTACATTTGACATTTAACAACTTTAAAGGAGCTTGAGGCAAGATTTATGAAAAAAATCCGTACACGTTTTAAGTTTTCTAGTAATAATGTCAGATGAAGCGTTCCAAACCAAAAACAATGAGCCATCTACCGTATCTCTCCGTTGCCTTGAACAGGCTGTGTGCTGCAAAATGTGCTGCAATTCGGACTCCGAATTTCCCGCGCTGTCCTGCGGATGTGACGTCACATGACGCTGCATGCCGTGCCGGCTTCACTGTTGGCTGCAGTACCAGCGCCGGCCGTCGTGGTGAAGGGTGGCGCTAGAGAGTCTCATTTCTTAAAAGGAGCCTCATGCTCCTTTTAAAGGAACATTTGCCACGGTTACATGATGTTTTTTAATTCGGAATTAATTGTTCCGAATTAAAGAGCAGCGCAGAAAGACCGGAATTAATTTAAAGCGGAATGAGTGTATACATGATCGCAGAATTATTCTATTCGGATTTAAAATGGGAATAAACCAGCCACTTACTTCGGAATTAATTTTAATTCGGAATGGCCATTTTTTGCAGCAGCAGTGAAGAGAGAGACACAAAATAGAAACAAAAGTCGTGTATCAAAAACAAACTAACGTTTTTAATGCTTTTTTTGTGTTATTAATAAAAAACTACAATAACAAGTGACAAGAGGCCTCCAGAAAACATCACTTCTGGTGTTCGTCAGGCTGCAAAAATCCCTCGTTTCTCGCCTTGTGGTCCAACTAATCTCCCAGTCAAACAATAAAACTGTAGGCTGGCGTCCAAACTCGGTCTCAGAGGAGATTTCCTCAGAAACCGGGCCCCGAGCCCCGAGCCCCGACTCAGAGAGAGAGAGAGAGAGAAGAAATGATATAAAAAACTGGGATGTTTAAAACGCCACCGAGAGCTGAGCGTCTAATGTTTATGTGACTTTATGTTTTAAGGACGCACAACACTGAAGAGCGGAGGGAAATTGTGGAACAGCCTGAGCTTGGAGCTAAAACAAAGTCAATACATATCACAATTTAAAAAAAGATACAAAGAAACATTTTATTCCAAATACAGATTACGAATAAACATCCGCTGCTTCGTGTCTGACGGTTCACTCCCCCGCGTCGTCCATATATTTCTTATAATGTACACCTCGTTGGGCATTATCCCTTACATATCTCTATTAATATATATTGATTTATAGTTATATGTAGATATGTCGATATATAGATTTATGGTTGTTTTTATGTATATAATTGGAGGTAAATATATGAACCAGTATATATAGCATATCTACTCTTATATAGTTATTCAAGTATATTGTTATATCATTGCTGTCTATTCTCTATTATATTGTAGCATTATTGTAAAGTAATGATAATGTAATACTATGCATTAAAATTACTTTATTAGTACATACATACATACATAGTAGCACAACTAAATGCTGGGCGTTTGATTTGTTTTGTTTTTGACTATATTTATATATATATATAATTGATTATTATATCACTATATTGAATAGTTGTTAAAGTAGGGGTGTTTTATGGAGGATTTTTAGTGCCAAAATTAAATAAATAAATACATCATTAATTAAAATGGGAATGAAATATATCATTAATTAATTAAATGTGTCATTAATTAATTAAAATTGGAATTAAATATGTCATTAATTAATTAAAATACAATTCATCTCAAGTAAAACAATATATTTAATTATTTCAGTATTTAATTAATTAATGACACATTTAATTAATTATACATTTAATGAATGAATTATATATTTCATTCCCATTTTAATTAATTAATGAAACAATAAATTAATTAATTACACGTTAAATTAATTAATTAATTATATATTTAATTCCCATTTTAATTAATTAATGAAACATTTAATTAATTAATTGAGGATGTATTTACTTAATGTGTTTGTACTTTATTTTTTAACTTTTTGTATTCTTTTTTTTAACATGCATGTTTGAAATAAAACTCTTCTGTAATATCTCCGCTCCAGGCCGTACTTCGAGGGTCTGTCCCTGTCCAGCTCCCAGACGGAGATCGGCAGCATCCACAGCAGCCGGAGCCACCGGGAGCCTCCCAGTCCGGTGAGTGGGCGTTCTCTTCTCCTACGGGCCCTCAAACGCACCTCAGCTGCTGAGTGTTTGTTTTCCTCTCCATCATCTCCCAGATCGACCTGGACAAGACCAAGTGCGGGGGGACGGGTTTCCCCGACGCGGCAGAGACCGACAACGCCTCCTTGGTGAGTATGAGCACCTCGGAGACGCCGGGGGCGTGGGAACGCCCGGCTCACGACCTCCGACCCCTGTGGCCCCGCAGGAGCAGCCGGAGGCCGTGACCCCCACCACCGAGCTGGAGATGGACAACATGGACACCTTCCTGGAGCGGCTGCCGCCCAGCGGAAAGATGACCAAGACGGAGTCGCTCATCATCTCCTCCAACAGGTAACGGCTGCAGCCGCGCGCTGCCTCCTGAAGCTGCTGTCAACGAAAATTATGACTAAATATCGTCGTCAACGAACCTTTATCACCTGAGGAAAAGAAGACGAGACGAAAATGCAGGTCATGTGACGATAACGATAATTAAATATAGAATGCAATTAGGGTTGCAAAGGGGTGGAAAATTTCCGGTAAATCTCCGGAAACTTTCCATGGGAAGTTAAGCTGGGGAATTTTGGAAATATTCCAAATTGGAAACTTTCCATGGGAATTATGGGAATTATGGGAATTTATGGGAATTAATGGGAATTTATGGGAATTAACTGGAAATTGGGGGTAATTTAAACAAACTGTATCATATCCAAACATAAATGTAAATATTTATTTTGTCATAAGCAGATATCCATGCAAGATAATACAAAAACATGACATTTCAACAGATTTATTTGAGTAGAACTTTAGTTTTTATTCTTGTATGAACAATTATTTTAATGAACAACAAAAACATGAATGTTGAGTAAATACTTTGATGTATAAATTCTTGAATGGTTACAGAAAACCGTCTTGCTGGAGTCAGAAAAAACAGCATCAAATTTGAGGTAGCTACCACCATAATAAGCTAGCCTCTTAAATGGTCAATGAAATGAAAAATAGCTTTCATTTAGCACCTAACTTACCAGCTAGCTAGTTACTTTGTTAATACATTTTTATTTAATATTTGCAAGTTAAACATTAATATCATTATAGATCAAATATATTTACCCCATAATATTATCAAAACTTACTTGACTTTATATAGTCCGTGGGCTCAAATGTGTGGCTTCAATAGTCTTGTGCTTTGAGCTCAAATGTGTGGCCTCCAGGCTTCAAGAAATCACCTGTGCATGTGATGGAGGAATGCACAGTGCCTGTAGGGGGTGTGGCCTCAATAGCCCTGCAGTAAGCAATGTGCTGTGTTGAGGAGTGTACTTGCATTAAATCTGGTTGTTTTAGCCAAGACTATGCTACAATATATTTCCCCCAACTATATTTAAGTTCCCTGTTAAGGGCCAACCTTCAATTCTGTAAATTTCTTATTTATTCCCGTTAATTCCCGTTAATTCCCATGGAAAGTTTCCAACTTTGAAAATTCCCGGAATTTTGCAACCCTAAATGCAATATTGTAGAGGAATAGAAACCAGGCTAAAATGGTCCTGGACAATTCTGACTAAAATCTCCTACCTTCCATCCATCCATCCTTCCTTCCTTCCTTCCTTCCTTCCTTCCTTCCTTCCTTCCTTCCTTCCTTCCTTCCTTCCTTCCTTCCTTCCTTCCTTCCTTCCTTCCTTCCTTCCTTCCTTCCTTCCTTCCTTCCTTCCTTCCTTCCTTCCCTCCTTCCATCCAACCATCACCAATCATTCATCCTTCCTTCCTTCCTTCCTTCCTTCCTTCCTTCCTTCCTTCCTTCCTTCCTTCCTTCCATCCAACCATCACCAATCATTCATCCATCCTTCCTTCCTTCCTTCCTTCCTTCCTTCCTTCCTTCCTTCCTTCCTTTCTTCCTTCCTTCCTTCCTTCCTTCCTTCCTGGGGCTGGAAAAGAAGAAGAACCATCTTTGGATCCACTTTCCTACATAGGCGTGGAAAAGAAAACCCAATGTGTCGAAGAAAGAAAGGTGCAGAGGAGAGGAGAAAATGAGGAAGGAAGGAAGGAAGGAAGGAAGGAAGGAAGGAAGGAAGGATGGATGGATGGATGGATGGATGGATGGATGGATGGATGGATGGATGGATGGATGGATGGATGGATGGATGGATGGATGGATGGATGGATGGAAGGATGGATGGAAGGAGATAAGAAAAATGTACTCGGAAAAGAAAAAGATCGGGAGAAATGTGGAAAAATAAATATGTTGTAAACTCAAATTAGAGTCTTCTGTATCTAGAATAAATGTATTCTTGAGTCTATAAGGTAACAATAATATAATAATAAGATAACCTTGTTTGAATTGTAAAATTGGTTTGGATAAATACAACCTTTGACTAAAACTAGACTAAAATGGACAATTCTGACTAAAATAAGACTAAAATGGTCAGACTTTTAGTCGACTGAAACTTGACACGACTAAAAGGAGAATGAACGTGACTAAAACTAATAAAAACTGAAATGATAGCTGGACCCAGAGACTAAACTGAACAAAATATCAAAAAACATTGCAATTCTATATGAATGTAAAAATATTCTAACATTAAACTCACTAAAACTCCTGTATCAATCTTTAATAAAACCATATATAACATACTGTATAGAAGTATGGGGACACACATTTAAGACAATCACGAAACCAATATTCTTACTCCAAAAAAAAGCAATGCGACTCATAAACAAAGTTGGATACAAGCACCAACCAATTATTTATAGACACAAATGAGCTCAAATTCAATGAACTGGTGGATTCAAAACTGCACAGATTATGTTCAAAATCAACAAGAACATGCTGCCAGACTGTATCCAAAACATGTTTAATTTAAGACAAAGCCATTCCAACCTCAGAGGGGAGAGAGATACAGGGAATCAACAATCAGAACCAACACCAAACTTAGATGCACTAAGTTGGAGAGGGATTTGAAATAAAGTAGAACCTTATTTAAAAAAACATTGAAAAGAAGGATGATTTCTCTATATCAAAGTAATGAGCGGTGATGCTGCTATGTTGATTTGAGTATTCATTTAATTGGTGATTTGATTTGATTATTCAAGGATGAAGGAAACATGTAGACTGCACCTTTTTTTTTCTTTCTTATTTCCCGAGGAATCTTTGTCATCCCCATGGAGGCAATTTGTTTTACTGGCAGTCTTATCTCTTACTTCTTGCTTTTATTTCATTACTTTAATTAATCTTTTTGAGGGTAGGCAAATAATAAGCTTTGCTTTAGCATGCACCTTTTTCGGTCTAGATGTTATTTGTATATTGGAAACTTTTTTTTAATGTTTTCTTTGAACAGTATATTCGTTTCCTTGTTGTCATTTTTATTTTATTTTTAATTTTGTAAAAGCTAGTTTGATGTTTGTCTTATTTTTATTCTTTTTTGTGATGTCATGACCGAAATAAACTAAACTAAACTAAAAAAAAAAAAAAAAAAAAAACTAAACTAAACTTAACTAAACACTACAGTGGGGTTCCAGCTTGTTTCCACCTCACTTACCTTTAAACCTCACATTGATTATACTGTTAAAAAAGCACATGGCTCTCTTGCTTCACTTTACCTTCAATCAGCTGTTTCACACTTCCTGTCAGAAAGAGGTTTATTTCTCAACTCATACTACCACTTGTTGATTATGCAGATATTGTTTATCAAAATACTCCAGATACCCATCTTAAACCTCTGACTGTATTATTTAATTCATTATGCAGATTTGTGTTCCGTTGTCCTTTCAGAAACACATCATTGTTTTATGTTTGATTCATTGAACTGGTTTCAACGCAAATCTAGACGGCAGTTTCACTGGCTTCAGTTCCTTTTTAAATGTGTTTATTTTCACTGTCCTTCATTTTTAAAAGAACTCATGATTCTATATAACTCTCCATACTCACTCAGGCATATGGATTTTCCTTTTTTCTTTGTTCCTAGAATTTTAAAAGAGGTTGGGAAAAGATCATTTTATTTTAAAGCTCCATCAGATTGGAATAATCTTCCTCTCTTTTGGCATTTTATTATCTCTTTTCATTGTTTTAAGTTGTCATTATACTCTCATCTTAAAACAAATTGCCTATGTTTTTAATTTATTTATGTATTCTTTGTCCTTTTTTCTATTTATTTATTTGTATTTATTTTATTTATTTATTTATTTATTTTATTTTATTTTTTTATTTTTTTCTCTCTGTTATGTTATATTTATCGCATTGTTTCAGTTATTCAATTAGTCTACTTTGTAACTAGACTTATGTGGTAGGGGGTTGTGAGTGGGAGGGTGCGTGTGTTTTATGTCATGTATGTCTAGACTGTAATGTGATATATTGAAATGTTGTATGTTTTATGGGACCCCCTTGAAAATGAGATGTTACATCTCAAGGGGCTATCCTTTAATAAATTCTAAATTCTAAATTATATACTTCCTGTCCCCCCCAGACAGGAGCCCAAGCTGGCGGGCCGGCGAGGCCGCAGCACGTCCCTGAAGGAGCGGCAGCCCAGCCGGCACCAGAACGAGAGGGCCAACAGCCTGGACAACGAGCGGGCCCTGGACACACGCTGCCACCTGCAGGTAGTAGGCGGCGCTGCAGCTGCAGGACCCCCAGCTCGGCAGGAAACAGGACACTTTTAATATTTATTTTACTTCCAGAAGCTTTTTTTTTTTAGAGAGTTTTTAGTAGAAGAGAAGGTTTTAATGAAGGTGTGATTAAAACAGGAATAGTTGCAGTCAGAAAGGTGTTTGATCCTCTCCAGCAGCGAGAGAGAAACTGAAAACTGTTCGATTGTTAAGATGTGTTTACGGTATATTCATTTATTATAAACAAAGAAAAAGGGAAATTCAAGCTGCTGGTACATTTCATTTTAATTTTCAAATGCTATTTTATTTGATTATTCTATTTTATTTTTCTTTCTTCTCCTTCTTTAACCTAATAAGAGAAAAAAAAGTATTATTATTGTAGTTAGTGTAGTTCATGTACACATGTATACTTCAATTTTAAGTGACAATAAATATTTTTTAATTGTACTTTTCAGATGCAGATGTTGATGCAACTATGAGGCTACTTGAATATATATATATATATATATATATATATATATATATATATATATATATATATATATATATATATATATATATATGTGTGTGTGTATATATGTATATATATGTGTATATATATATGTATGTATACGTATATGTATATACTGTACATATATATATGAGGGTAGCTTGGGCTGAAGATGAAACTTCTTCCAGGACAAATAAAACGGAGGTCCGGTTGCCTCGTTTCAAGCCTTTTTTCCAGATGGTTACCATAGTAACCGTGACCTTGAGGACAGTGTGCTCCGCTGTTCATTACCAGACAGGAAATGAAAAGCTCTTTACGCGGCTCCTGAACTGAACGTTTCCCTGTGTGTGTGTGTGTGTGTCCAGATCCCCAGGAAGACGGTGTACGACCAGCTGAACCACATCCTGGTCTCCGACAACCACCTCCCCGACAGCATCATCCTCATCAACACGTCCGACTGGCAGGGCCAGGTGAGGCGGGGTCAGGGGTCAGGGGTCAGGGGTCACGCTGGAAAACACAGGGATGGAAACGGATTAACGAAAACGACAAAACTCAACGGGGACACGGATTCCTTATGAATTCGTCGGTGCGTCCGAAATGCCGTACTAAACAGTATATACTCAAAAAGTATACTTAAGTTCGGCACACTTTTGAGTAAATATCAGTAGTGTGCATTAATTGGGACGTTCTACTCAGAGCCACACGGCACTTCCTGACGTTGGGAGGGGGAGTTGTTACCATGGTAACAACTCCTGTTACAGCGAGCAGTAGCAGCTGTTACCATGGTAACAGCAGCAATAGCAGCACCGCTCTGCTCTTTCCCGTTTATCCCGGCCCAAACAAGAGGACATTATATGATATTATTATATACGAATATTATATAATAATAATATTATTATAGGAATATTATACTTATGACATATATAGTCCATGTTCCAGACCAGATGTCAGTACCACTGGTGACCAAACTTACTTATGATTTTTGAAAATATCCACGTCTGTAGATGATATTCTGGTATGATAACCTTCCTGAGTGGCAGCTGGATCAGAGTTATCAGCTCATGAAGTTACCACCCCCTTCAGGTTAATTGATGATTCTAAATTGGGTACAGTATATTATACATTTCCTGAATCCTTATGGTCCTGTGAGTATTCCAGTTTTTGTATTTTGTGTCTCTGTTGTTCCTAGTGGACACAGGGCTAAAAGATAGTATATCGTTTAGGCGAAAATTGTGTAAAAATGTGTGTTGTTTATAGTTTAAAGAGCTGCAGTGAACTCTATGTTGGTCAGAAAGATTCACATCTTAGCTTGAATGAATGCTTAAAAGGTTCCCTTTAAAATGATACCAAAGACAATATTGTGAAACATTGACAGATATCCTGTACATGAGTCTAAACCAGGATATGCAGCAGCAGCTAAAGTGTAATTTTCTGAAGGGGGTTTTAACTTCATGAGCTGATAACTCTGATCCAGCTGCCACTCAGGAAGGTTATCATACCAGAATATCATCTACAGACATGGATATTTTCAAAAATCATAAGTAAGTTTGGTCACCTTGAGTGGTACTGACAAGTGAAATGTTGGGCTCTGGCCCCTGGACTAATATGTATCTGAGCAGCACTTAGCAACCAAACACCGCTGCATTGCATTGTGGGAAGTTTCTGCTTAGCTAGTGTCCATCAATCCACACTAATAAATTTCTCCAGAATGAGTATGGATAGCGCATACTATTGAGTACGTACTAATGTTTCAGATGCACTAAAAAATTTTTGCTACTCATTAGAGCTGCTCACGAGCTGCGTCCGAAATTCCATACCAGTATGGAATTTCGGACGCAGCTCGTGTATCATTCGTTCATTCTATTTTCAAAATAAGACCAAAAGTAAGAAAACGGAAAAAAAACAACTCATTTGCTCAGTATTCGTTAACTAAAATGAAAAAAACGCATAACGACCGTTTCCCGCTTTATCCATTTTTGATCTGAACCAGGTAGGGAGGTGACCGTCTCTGCCGTTACTGCAACGGCAAAACAAACACAACATCCGGTCTTGAGGATCATTTAGATAAGATCAGACAGGTTTTGGTGACGAGGTCCAAGGAGCTGGAGTCTCAAATAAAAAATAACAAAACCCTTCCCAACCCCCAGACCTAAAGAGGAATTGGATAAAGCCGATCAAACGTGTTTTCCATGTAAACTTCAATTCGGAATTACTATTTCCATGTAAACTTGAAGGAAAATAGTTTAATTTGGAATTATTCAGGGTTGAAAGTAAGCCGGTACGATCCGGTACTCCGTACCACCAAAAGATTCAGTGCCGGTACGCAGTACTGGGGAAAAAAACAAGCAAATTACTGACAAAAATCTTCGCATACAGCGGGTCTCGACCTCTCGACCTCTCGATCTTTCACACCAAAGACGGCGGCGCCGACCGCTTAGGCAAATACCTCAGCTCCGCCTTCTTTTGGACATACAGTTATATAAACCTATCACAAAGACTGAGCGAGGAGAGACGGACATAGTGATATAATATTTCTACACTAAAGTCCCGACCTGATTTTTCTTACGAATAATTTTTAAAATATTTGTACGATATAAATATTAGTAAAACCTCACTATTTGTGCTTTTGTGAATAGCGTATTCCAGTCTTTACTTCCTAAACACACACACTGCATGGAAGGGAGCGTTTGATTTATTGTTCACGTTACTTTTGATTTTTTCACGACCAAACCACACACTTTATTTATGTCATTTGCACCGACGGGCAAGTACAAAAAATAAATGATTCCACCAAAATTCCAAAGATTCTTGTGGTTGGCTGACACATTACCAGCATATTTCAAATATGCTGGTAAATTATCACAAATATGATATTTGTGATTGGTTTTCATTCCTCGTTTCAGGAAAAAAAAGAAAAAAGCGGCAAAAATGTTGAAGTAACGTTTTTTTTTTTATGTTTTAAGTGTTTTGCTTTGATGAAAAAAATGCATAAGAAGTTATCTTCCATTCCAATGCACACATTGTAAGAGACATTTTACTCATCATCATCTCTTCTCTTCAGCTGCTGATGAATTTAACTGTAATTTTTTTGAAGAAAAAAATGTTCTAATTTGAAACAAAACAAATTGCTATGATTTTTAAAGTTTTGTCAAAATTTACAAATTATTCTGTGACAATCCTTGGTCTGGACTGGCCTTTATTTACACCATTTAAATAAATCATTTGCTATAGGCCTACACAGTGTTGTGTTTCTAATTTCTACACCATACAGGCGTTAAAAAATTGAATGCGTGTTCAGGGATGCAAGAAGTTGGTGGTGGGAGGAGAACAAGCCATGAAAGTTGGGGTCGTGGTACCAGCAAGAACTTTAATCTACTTTCACCCCTGGAATTATTTAATTCGGAATAATTAAATCCAAATTAAAAAACATCATAAAAAAGTGATTTTATCCTAAATATGTCGTCTTTTAGTGAATTGATTATTTGTTAATAATAATAATAAATAAATTAATACTAGCACACGTAACGGATGTGTTTCCGTCCTCAGTATCTGTCAGACATGCTGCAGAACCACCGGCTGCCGGTCGTCTGCACCTGCACCACCGCCGACATCCAGGCCGCCCTCAACACCATCGTGTCTCGCATCCAGAGATTGTGAGTTCTGGCCTGGCTCGGCTGCCCCCCCCAGGTACGTGGCCCCCCCGGCTCAGACCTGACCCCGGTTTGTCTCTCCAGCTGCAACTGCAACTCCCAGACGCCGGTCCCCATCAAGATCGCGGTGGCGGGAGCGCAGCATTACCTCAGCGCCGTGCTGAGGCTCTTCGTGGATCATCTCTCGCACAAGACCCCGGACTGGCTGGGCTACATGAGGTTCCTCATCATCCCTCTGGGTTCGTGTTCATACATACCGTATTTTCTGGACTATAAGCCGCTACTTTTTTCATAGGTTTTGAACCGTGCAGCTTATACAAAGGTGCAGCTATTCTGTGGATTTTTCTTCCACCGCTCTAACTGGAATTACAATCAAAACTAAGACAAAATAAATGCAAATAAGAATACGCTACTTCTTCTTTAGCAGATAGAAGTAGAAGCAGATTTCAAACAGATAAATAGATAAATAAATACTGGTTATTTTCTCTTGGTTCTGTCCCGTTTTAATCAGCAAAGTTGCTGCCGTGTTAAAAGACACTGTTAGGAAAGATCTATTTAGGTACAAACATGTACATCATTTACAGTTCAAAATACTTCTGTACATGTAGTAAATACAACATAAATATCTGCGGCTTGCATATCTTTTTTTTTTAAATAGAGCGGATGCGGCTTATATGCAGGTGTGGCTTATAGTCCAGAAATACGGTATATATTTTTATATTTAACCAGGAATAATCCTTTGTTTCAGATGTACTGTAATTATTTTCTGTATAAAAATTGAATTTGGTGTTCAAAAAGTATTTTTTCAAACTTGAGTCCTGAAAAAGAGGGGAGCGTCTTATAATCAGGGTCGTCTTATATTCGGGCCAATACGCTACATCACCTACAGTATGAAAGCCAAAGTGAATATAAGAGCTTTTCCCTCTCTTTTTTTTAATTGAATTTTCCAAATCGTCCCGTATTTGTTCTGTATTTAAACATCGTCAGCGTGTGAACGTCTCTGTCCTCTCGTCCTCAGGTGCACATCCGGTCTCCAAGTATCTGGGCACCATCGACTACCGGTACAACAGCTTGTTCCAGGACGCCGCCTGGAGGGATCTGTTCCACAAGCCGGAGGCTCCTGTTGTCGGTACGACGCCGCGCCTCCTTCAGGAACAAGATGCTCAGCCATTTACTCTGGGGAACCTCAACAGTACCAGTGTCAGTACCACCTGTCACCACATGGGGGCATCTAGAGCTGCTGTGTCGGTGCAGGGTTCCCACGCTTCCCGGAAAACCTGGAAAATTAGGGGAAAAAAAGGTCTAATGTCCTGGAAACGGTTAAGTTGTCCTGGAAAAGTCGGATTTCATTTCCAATCCGATATTGACTCAAATTCAGGCTGGTATCGGCGATACCAATTCGATACCGATACATTGTGCAAATACGCCTAATGTCCCCGTAAATCTAAAAAAATTGCTGAATTTTAGATAGTTTAAGTATACAAGACATCAGAGTCACTTATTTAGCTATTTATTTTAAAGTATACTGAGGTAGCCGAGCTGTTACAACAACAGAAAAACCAGTGTTTGAAAAAGGTGTTTCCATCACTAAAAAAAGATCCCAAGTAAAGTAATAAAACCATTGAAATAAATAAGAGAATAAAGAACAAAAATAGGAACTACTATAAAAATGAAAATGAAAAAAAGTAGTTCCTACCAGCTGTGTGTCATTTAGACAAAATCTCAATAGTTTAGTTACTTTCCACCGTATTCCTGTTAATGATATACATCACCACAAATGACTGAAGTATCAAAAGTATCAATATTTTCATTTGAGAATCGATTTTAGAGCAAACAGATCTGGTATCGGAAGTATCGATATTTCATTATCATGGCTTTTCATGTCGACTTAACCTCATTAATGTCCAATAAAATTAGCTGTCAACAGAGTGAGATGCTAACCAAGGCCAAGAGGATCATCCTGAATTACAATGTGATCGAAAAGTCCTGGAGAATAATTTAAAGGAAAGAATGGGAACCCTGTAACGTAATACCATCTTGTCCCACTAGAGGTGCACTTTGCTGCGTATTACATCAGAAGTATGAACTTTCTAGTGCAGGGGTCGGCAACCCGCGGCTCTAGAGCCGCATGTGGCTCTTTAGCGTCGCCCTAGTGGCTCCTGGAGCTTTTTCAAAAATGTTTGACCTTTTTTTTTTTTTCATTTTTTCTTCTTTTTTTCTTTTCTTTTTTTTCTTTTTTTTCCTTTTTTTCTTTTTTTTCTTCTTTTTTTACTTTTTTTTCCTATTTTTTCTTCCTTTTTCCTTTCCTTTTTAATCTCGACATTTCGACTTTTTCTCGAAATTTTGACTTTTTTCTTGACATTTTGACTTTTTTCTCGAGATTGTACTTCAACATTAATCTCAACATTTCGACTTTTTTCTCGATATTCGACTTTTTTCTCAACATTTCGACTTTTTTCACGAAATTTTAACTTTTTTCTCGACATTTCGACTTCTTTCTCAAAATTGTACTTCAAGATTAATCTCGACATTTCAACTTTTTTCTCGACATTTCGACTTTTTTCTCAAAGTGCATAATGAAAAAAAAAATCTAATATAGAAACATGCAGCATGTGTTGCCTTCATTCTAAGGCTGATACAAGACTTTTCATTTTTTGTGGCTCCAGACATATTTGTTTTTTGTGTTTTTGGTCCAATATGGCTCTTTCAACATTTTGGGTTGCCGACCCCTGTTCTAGTGATATGAGAGTTTTAACGTGTCAGCTTCTTATCTCCTTGGCAGCCCTGGAAAGTCCTGACGTGGTGTCGAGGGTAACGCAGTACATGGTGGGGGCGAACGGCGCTCACCAGCTCCCCATCGCCGAGGCCATGCTCACGTACAAGCAGAAAAGGTGCGTTGGCCTCGAGACTTCACTCTTAACAGGAGACACCTTTTAAAAAAGTCTTAATGAGGTCGAAATCTTTCTTCTGGCAAACGTTTCTAATGCAGAATATTTTTCAAAAGGGGACTGAAATGTTCAAATTTTAGTAAAATGTTAAGTGAATATTTCACATATTATTAAAAAAGCAGTAGCTGGATTTTCAAAATGTTTCGTGACATTTTATTTCATTTTTGGACATTTTTGGATTTTCAAATTTAGAAATTTAACCTAATATCTAGATATTATCGTGTGTTGATGTAAATGATCACGCACCTCCACATCAGCACCTGGATGGAAGACATTTAGAAGTAAATCTCAATAACATTTTAATAAAAATGCTTCTTTTTATTTTTGTATTGGCCGTATTTTTAAATCGATTAGCAGAAGCTAAAGTGCCACCGGAAAATAATTCCTACCAGAAACAACTGTTGTTGTTTTTTAGTTCCATCCACCATAAAAAAGGTTCCTTTCGTGATTAGACTTTTTTACGTAATAAATATGTCATTTAGGGTGAAACAGTGCTGTTTTATCCAAATTTTATTTTTTTATGTGTGTTATTTTTAACACAATTTGGGTAATATTTAAAAGCGATCTATAAATAAAATGTATTATTATAATTATAATCATTATTATTATTATTATTATTATTATTAATATTATTATTGTTATTATTATTAATAATAATACACAGTGTTTACATTGCACTGCTTTTTTTTATCTTGTAATTTTGTACAGGAGAGCCTGTAAGTGTAAACAACTTTTTATTTTGTATAATTGTATTCTATATTTTTATTTTGTTGTGCAAAACTGTTGTTTAATAAACTATATTATTAAAAATTATTCATATTTATTTGATACATTGTGGTTTCTATTATTCAAACAACAGAAAAATAATCGCTAGAATAATCGCCCAATTGCTCGTTCGATTAGTCGACTAATCGATAAAATAATTGTTAAAAATAATTGTTTGAGTGTGCTTTGAAACTAGTCTTCAGAACACCTCCACAGATGACGCTTGTCTGGTTCTCTTCAGCCCTTTAACATTTCCGACGCTATTAAAATCTCAGCAAATGTACCAGTTTGTTATAATATGTCTCCTTTTAAGAAATATTAGATACAGTTCATGAATATAAAAGCTGAAACTCATCTGTTCAGTCCCCTTCTGAATAAAAGCGAGCTAGACTAATGTTGTGGGCTGGTCGGTGTGGGATGTAGTTTGTCTGAACATCACTGTCTTTCCATGACTGTGTGCGTGAGAGAGAATAACATTCTTTATCTTTTTGTTGTATGTTTTCTTTCTTTGAAGGAAAAAGAGCTTTCATTTTGATTTTGCAGTAAGGTATTGTGGTCGATTGAGTTTGTTTGTCACGTAGCCTGGTGATTCATGCGCTCTTTGTGTGTCGGAGCCATCTCTCCCCCTCAGTCCATGTCGGCTTGTGTTGGAGCTTGCCACTTTAACAGCCGCCTACAAACCTATTTAGCAAAGGAGCAAAGGGCAGGCGCTAAAACTCCAGCCCTGTCCTTTTCAGTCCATTTTACACAAGTTTGAACAGTAAAGAAAGTAAATTCAACTTTTAATAAAGCAAACCAGCTATAAAAGCTCTTATTATGCCATAAAGTTTAACTTCAGACTAGAACGAAACTGCCAAATGTTCATATTTCAGCGCTCATGGAAATACAGGACTGTCTCAGAAAATTAGAATATTGTGATAAAGTTCTTTATTTTCTATAATGCAATTATAAAAACAAAAATGTCATACATTCTGGATTCATTACAAATCAACTAAAATATTGCAAGCCTTTTATTATTTTAATATTGCTGATTGTGGCTTACAGTTTAAGATTAAGATTCCCAGAATATTCACATTTTTTGAGATAGGATATTTGAGTTTTCTTAAGCTGTAAACCATGATCAGCAATATTAAAATAATAAAAGGCTTGCAATATTTCAGTTGATTTGTAAGGAATCCAGAATGTATGACATTTTTGTTTTTGTAATTGCATTACAGAAAATATTCAAATTTTCTGAGACAGTCCTGTACTAGTAGCTCCAAAGTCCTCAAAGGTACGAGTGGCTCGTGTAAATGAGCTCGTAAACGTTGTTTATTCACATTTATATGGTCGGCTATTTTCAGAATATGCAATATTCATATATGAAAATAGAATTAAAATTAAACACATTTATCTTCATTCTAGGGCATCTCACATATTTAATCTTCAGATCGTGTTTCTTAAGTCTGTGGGTTGATTAAATTATCTCGTTGTGCCGAGTGAAGAAACAATATGAAGTTTGAGGTCCGGCAAACTTAAGATAACCTACAACCGTAGAAATTTATTTTATTCCTGCTCGTCATTTCTTAAAATACTGTTAAAAGCAAGACATTGCAAAACACACTATAACAAATGTGAACTTATCATCGGAGTCATTACGTCAAATTACGGCAACACAACTATTAACAGGCAGCGTTACCAGATCCGTTCTGTGATGCAGTCCAGGAGGCGGTTTCTTTTTTTAGCGGCAGGTAAATCTGGCTGTCATCAGCATAAAAGAGGAATGACATCCCAAATTTCTAGAGAACAGATCGAAATTGGAGTAAATACAAAGAAAAGAGAAGAGGGCCGAGGATAGGACCTTGCGGTACTCCACCGGTGAGCAGAGCAGCAGACGACTCAAAGGCTATGACATATTAAGCTACGCAAGACTTGAACCGATCTAAAGAACCTGCAACAAAAACTTTAATCAGTGATTTTTAAACTAGTTAGAAACATTCTTTAACAGAAAAGTTCAAAATAAATGATTTTCAGTGTCAATGACTGAAAATATGAACAAAATTACACTAAAAAAAAGACGTTATAGGATAAATGTAACATTGTTCAGGGTGATTTTATATTCAGTAGTTAAATTTGTGAGTGTTGATTAGTTTCATACAGAAGAATATTAAGGTCAGGCAGGAGAAAAATAAAAATAATATTTTAAAGGAGGAAGATTTTTTTTCATTATGCACTTCAAGAAAAAAGCCGAAATGTCGATATAAATGTTGAAATAAAATTTCAAGAAAAAAGTGAAAATTTCGTGAATAAAATTGAAATGTTGAGAAAAAAGGCGAAATTTTGACTTTAATCACGAAATTTCGACTTTCTTCTTGAAATTGTATTTCAACAATCTCAACATTTCGACTTTTTTTTCGAAGTGCACAATAAAAAAAAATCTTACTCTTCCGTAAAAATACTCTTCCGTAGTTTCATCTACGTTAAAACGATTGATCGATTGATTGATACGTTGCCGTCTCACTTTGAGGAAAATATTAACTTAACTATTCCTGGAAGTACGTCGCAGGTTTATTGCACTTCTTCTAAACGATATCCATCCTGAACCTGAAACAGAACCTGTGAGTTTTATTTATCAGATAAATGATTTATCTTTTTGCAGTAATCTATGATATTTAATGTCCGTGTGCTCAGGAGGAAGAGAAACCTCAGTTCTGACTGATGTTGTGCTGATAAAGTGGCAGGAGACCAAACACTTTTGAGTTTTTTATTTTTCTTCTCTCTTGCTGTTTCCTCTTCATGAGCTTGTCGTGCTTCCGGCCATTCATGTCTGTCCGTCTGTCTGTCCAGTTAGACGTAGGCAAACATTCACACGCCATCACAGGTAAAGCCGCTCCAGCCGACTAAATATCACAATATGTGAATTTTTATTTTTTACCAAGACGGTTTATATAAATATGTAAACGGTGAATTAATTTTGCTGGGAGACGATTATTTTGAGAGATTCACCGACTGTTGTTTTCTCTGCCAACCGCTGATACTGATTTAAATAATAAATTACTTTTTGTTTTTTCACATAATTTTCTTAACTTGCAATGGAAAACGTCAAAAAGAAAAATTCCCCACATTCTAATTGTTTTACCCACAATGCATCATATGTATCATTACTTTTCTTTTTTTTTTAATAATTGTATTTTAACTTGTAAAATGTATGTTGTATCTTTTGTAAGGTGACCTTGGGTGACCTGAAAGGCGCCTTTAAATAATAATTATTATTATTATTATTATTATTATTATTATTATTATTATTATTATTATTATTATTATTATATTTGAACCCCCCATAACCAAAAAAAGGAAGAAAATAAAGTTTAATACAAACCAAAAAAGATTTAAAAAAATGTAAACAACTAAATAAAAATACACAAACTTACCTAATGTATCCACAATGATAGGACAAATAATTATTTATATTTTTATTTTAGTATCAAAACTTTAAATTAAAAAAAAAGAGACATTTTTTTGCCCATTATTTCATGTCAGGCGTTAAAGGATTAAACTGAAAAACAAATGACAACCAGGATTGGCCGATGTCAATCAAACAAGAAACGTTCGTTCCCGATCACCAGCCGGTCGATTGGTGCATCTCTAGTTTTTTCTATGCTTTTTATTTTCAGATTTAATTAATTTCATATCTAATAATAATATTGTGAAGGAATGATTTAGATATCCGAGACGTTTCAGCCCCCTGGCCAGCCAGCCTCATTCTTTTCATCTGGGACAAAGACTTGGTTTTGGATCTGACTTTGATTTCCAGGGATCAATACCGGCGGACGCAGAGGAAACTCTGGAGGTCTTGGGACTAACATACGACCGATCAGAGGAACGAAGAATGTGATGTAGGCAGTAGATTTGTTCTGATATCAATACCAGTATCCAACATATCGGTTAGTATTTTACTGTATGCAACATCCGATATCATGAATCGCGTTATTTTGGTCAGGAAAATTATGAATGTTACTGGCTGACTTAATGTCTGGAGCCGTGGTAGTTTCCCAGGTCGGAAATACATCCCTAAAACTGCTCTGTAATTAATAGTTGTTCTTCATCTGAGTTTAATTAAGCAAAAAAAGGTTTGTTCTGGCATTAAAAAGATTGAAATAACACTGGTATTAGAACAATTCTCGGCCCGACAACCAGACGGGTGCTAACGACGCACATCCATGTAGCTGCTGTGGAGCCGTCTTGATTTTTTTTATTAGATCCTCGTGGATCTGTATGAGTTCGTTTACATGGGAAGTTTAATTCCTCTTTAACACCTAATTCCGAATGAAAATGGCCATTCCGAATTAAACGTAATTCCAAAGTAAGTGGCTGGTTTATTCTGATTTTAAATCCGAATAGAATAATTCTGCGATCATGTAAACACTCATTCCTCTTTAAATTAATTCCGGTCTTTCTTTCTGCTCGTTCCCTCGCCCGTCTGTCTCCATGACGCTTATATTCCGAACAAAGTTTCAAGATGGCAGCACGCAGTAAACGCTGGTCAAGAGCAGAGACCATTTATTTAATAAATAGAAATAATTAAAAGAACAGATGGCAGGAAACAGAAAAATTTTGAACTTTTCAAAGTTGTAGCGGCTAAGTTAGTTTTGCTTCTGGTAGACGTAATTTCCGGTAGTAAAATAGTTTAATTCAGAATTATTTAATTTGGAATAATTAATTCCGAATTAAAAAACATCATGTAACCGTGGCCTATGAGTCATCGTATAAGTCCCGCCTCCACGCCATCGTGATTGGGTCGGTACATTCCCTACCGGTGGAAATGACTGTAAAATCTTTCAGTAGAGGGAATAATGGGTTTGGCTGGCCGATAATCACCATAGCAACAAATAAATACTATAAACTACAACAGAGTTTAGAAAAGTTAGTGATATTTATTCTAACTGCCTTGTGCAAGTTTTTAAAGATGCATGACTGCAATTAACGTTGCATGTGGAATCTATTCAACACATGTGACAGAAGCCCCGTCTTCTGTCCCGGTCCATCACTGCCGTAGTTCATGAGGGGGGGGGGGGGGACAAACATACAAACAAACAGGTTTTTCCTTCTGCAGACTCTTTTCTTTTTCTCTTCTTCTGTAGTCTCTCTGTTTCTTCCCTGGGGGGGCGATGGCAGGTTTCCTCAAGGCAAGAGCAACAACCTCTCCCATCATCAAACGACTTTTCACGTAGCGGCGTAGAAGTCCGACATGTTGACTATTTTTCCGGCTGCTGCCGGGAAAATAGTTCGTAGCGTAGCTGGTGTAGTTCCCCCCCACCGCTTAGACCAGGGGTCGGCAACACAAAATGTTGAAAGAACCATATTGGACCAAAAGCACAAAAAACTAAAATGTCTGGAGCCGCAAAAAATGAAAAGTCTTGTATAAGCCTTAGAATGAAGGCAAATGGCGAAAGGCGAAATGGCGAGAAAAAAGTCCAAATTTCGAGAAAAAAGTTGAAATGTTGAGAAAAAAGTCGAAATGTCGAGAAAAAAGTCCAAATTTCAAGAAAAAAGTCGAAATGTCGAGAAAAAAGTCAAAATTTTGAGATTAAAAATAAAAGAAAAAAGGAAGAAAAAAAGAAATGTTGAGAAAAAAGTCCAAATTTCGAGAAAAAAGTTGAAATGTCGAGAAAAAAGTCGAAATGTTGAGAAAAAAGTCCAAATTTTGAGAAAAAAGTCGAAATGTCGAGATTAATGTTGAAGACAATTTTGAGAAAAAAGTTGAAACCTCGAGAAAAAAGTCGAAAAAGTTTCGAAAAAAAGTCAAAATGTCGAGAA
Source organism: Cololabis saira (assembly GCF_033807715.1). Lineage (NCBI taxonomy): Eukaryota > Metazoa > Chordata > Actinopteri > Beloniformes > Belonidae > Cololabis > Cololabis saira. The sequence continues at coordinate 36,260,034 of NC_084602.1, forward strand.
AAAAGTCAAAATTTCAAGAAAAAAGTCGAAATGTCGAGATTAATGTTGAAGTACAATTTCAAGAAAAAAGTCGAAATGTCGAGAAAAAAGTCGAAATTTTGAGATTAAAAAAAAAGAAAAAAGGAAGAAAAAAGTCGAAATGTCGAGAAAAAAGTCGAAATGTCGAGAAAAAAGTCGAAATGTCGAGAAAAAAGTCAAAATGTCGAGAAAAAAGTCGAAATGTTGAGAAAAAAGTCAAAACTTCAAGAAAAAAGTCGGAATGTCGAGATTAATGTTGAAGTACAATTTCAAGAAAAAAGTCGAAATGTCGAGAAAAAAGTCGAAATTTTGAGATTAAAAAAAAAGAAAAAAGGAAGAAAAAAGTCGAAATGTCGAGAAAAAAGTCGAAATGTCGAGATTAATGTTGAAGTACAATTTTGAGAAAAAAGTCGAAAAAGTTTCGAGAAAAAAGTCAAAATGACGAGAAAAAAGTCGAAATCTCGAGAAAAAAGTCGAAATGTTGAGAAAAAAGTCGAAATTTCGAGAAAAAAGTCAAAATGTCGAGATTAATGTTGAAGTACAATTTCGAGAAAAAAGTCGAAATATCGAGATTAAAAAGAAAAGAAAAAAGGAAAAAAAAGAGGGAAAAAAAAGAAAAAAAGGAAAAAAAAGGTCAAACATTTTTGAAAAAGCTCCAGGAGCCACTAGGGCGGCGCTAAAGAGAAGCCGCGGGTTGCCGACCCCTGGCTTAGACGTAGGAGGTTTGGACCTGGGTTGGTGCTCTTCCTTCCTTCTGCTCGTGATGTCATGGTGCAGTTTCCCCCGTGGCCTTGCCGCCTCCTGAACCTGATCCCGTCTAGGTTGATCCGGCCCGCCTCCTTCTGTCTGACGCCTCCAATCGTAGCTGGTATCTTTGCATGTCCTGCTCTCCGCATGGCCCGTCCAGAGCCAATCAGAGGCCTCCACCTAAAGCTATTAATCATTCTTGGTAGAGGTTTGAGGCCAGCAGCATGTGCAGCTCCCATGCCACGGCAGACTAGAGGCTTTTAGATGCCAGACATTGGAAATGAACATGATTAAAAGCAACACACAGATTACTAATCACCACTTTTGTAATTGTAGATGACAACATTGTCATGTTTAGTTTCATCATAGTTTCAATCATCTAACCCTGGTTTGGTCTCTTTCCTTTATCATGACGTGGGTTTTTATTGCTTTTTTGTTATCTTTTTCCCTTTCTTTGGACTCTGACGCCCCCCCCACAGCCCTGATGAGGATTCATGTCAGAAGTTCATCCCTTTCATCGGGGTAAGAGGAAGTACTTCCCTCTCCTCAGCTGTGATTATTACAATAGGTCATTTAAGTCTTATATAAATGTAAATATATATAATGTTTTCTCTACAATTCCTCAGATGGTGAAAGTCGGCATTGTGGAGCAAACGTCTGCAACATCAGGTACGTGTTCATGACAACTTCTGAAACTCTTGGTTTATTCTGAAATTCTGAGTGTGTAAAATTGAATATTTTTGGTTGTTTGGTTCTGGCTGGTTTCAACAATTTAAGGGTTGAATTCCATCACATCTCAGATCATTTTTGTTTAGATTTAGTTATGTTTTAATTGTAAGGATTGTATTTTAGTTTATATTCAATTCAATTTTTATTTAAAAAGGGACAGTGTACAGTTAAAACATAAATGTTGCCATCTGATGCACTGTACCAGATTATAGCTTTGAGCTAATTTGCATCTGCAGTCCCTTGAAAGGTCACAATAAAAAAGAAATACAGTAACAAGTAATACAATACCAAGAAAAATTACACAGATTATTTAGAACACAATTTAAAACAACATGGCTACACACATCTGCGTGCAATCCCCCCACCCTGACACGAGATGCACCCACCCACCCATCCCTTATCCCACATACACACACCCAGAAGAGAGCCCAAATTAATGGTTACAGAGCTGTTATATGTGCAATGTTGGACCCCAGGAAGAATTTGACTAATCAGCTATAGAGAACAAGGTAGGGCCGAAAAACAATATATATCCCCCCTCACAAAAATAAGAAAAATAGAGAAACATATTTGATTTTATTTGATTTATTTTATTTTGGTACATGTAAAAAATAAAAAGGTCTTTTGGACCCTCGGCTTAAAGTTATTCTATGCAACTTCTGAGAGCTAGCAAGATTTGAAAGTGGCGCCTCCTCTAAGCCCCGCCCCCCCTGCCCCCACCCACGAGCGCTCCGTCCAAAGCCACGCCCCCACAAACACGAACGCGCATTTGCAGGATTCAACAAGGCAGAGGAGAGCGATTTTTAAACATTTTGGACAGCACATTTACAGCAAAACTACCCCATGTCTCATTCACCTGTGGGGGGCTGTGCCCACCCAAACGTGCATCCTGCCCACCGGCGTCTCCATCCCGGCGAGAGCGGAGAGCGCCGGTGCGGCTGGCGGAGCGCTGCGGTGCGCTGCAGGCTCTAGAGCAGGGGTCGGCAACCCAAAATGTTGAAAGAGCCATATTGGACCAAAAACACAAAAAACAAATATGTCTGGAGCCACAAAAAAATGAAAAGTCTTGTATCAGCCTTAGAATGAAGGAACACATGCTGCATGTAGCTATATTAGTTAGAACTGGGGGAAGATTATTTTTTTCATTATGCACTTCGAGAAAAAAGTTGAAATGTCGAGAAAAAAGTCGAAATGATGAGAAAAAAGTCGAAATGTCAAGAAAAAAGTCGAAATGTTGAGAAAAAAGTCAAAATTTAGAGTAAAAAGTCGAAATGTCGAGAAAATAGTCAAAATGTCGAGAAAAAAGTCAAAATGTGGAGAAAAAAGTCGAAATGTGGAGAAAGAAGTCAAAATGTCGAGAAAAAAGTCAAAATTTCGAGAAAAAAGTCGAAATGTCACAAATAATGTTTAAGTACAATCTTGAGAAAAAAGTAGAAATGTCGAGAAAAAAGTCGAAATGTTGAGAAAAAAGTCGAAATGTCAAGAAAAAAGTAGAAATGTCGAGAAAAAAGTCAAAATTTAGAGTAAAAAGTCGAAATGTCGAGGAAATAGTCAAAATGACGTGAAAAAAGTCGAAATGTGGAGAAAAAAGTTGAAATGTGGAGAAAAAAGTCGAAATGTGGAGAAAAAAGTTGAAATGTGGAGAAAAAAGTCGAAATGTGGAGAAAAAAGTCGAAATGTCGAGATTGAAAAGGAAGAAAAAAAGAGGAAAAAAGGAAAAAAAGAAAAAAAAGAAGCAAAAAATAAAAGAAGAAAAAAAAGGAAAAAGAGACAAAAAAGGTCAAATATTTTTGAAAAAACCCCAGGGAGCCACTAGGGCGGTGCTAAAGAGCCGCATGCGGCTCTAGAGCCGCGGGTTGCTGATCCCTGCTCTAGAGCCACGGCTACGGCGTACCCTACGCCGTACCCTACGCCGTACCCTACGGCGTAGCTGTGGCAACATAGCCTGCAGCGCACCGCAGCGCTCCGCCAGCCGCACCGGCGCTCTCCGCTCTCGCCGGGATGGAGACGCCTCCATCCCCACGGACCCCCATACTGCTTCCGAGCTGCTGCGGCTCTTCACGGCTGCTGCGGCTCTTCATGTGTCCCTGCGGGACTCTCCGCCCAGCAGCAGCAGCCCGGACCGACGGCTCTGCTCCCCGCTCACCCACACAGCGGGGACCGAGCTGCTCTGGAAATAACTACATAATATCTATATACTAGGAATGGGTGATATTTTACCGTTCACGATAAACCGTCAAAAAAATTCCTCACGGTAAAAATTTGTCATCTCGCGGTAAAAACGATAAATTCCCATTGATGATGTTTTTGTGTAAAACTGATTTATGGTTCTGCGTTAAATCCACGCACAACGTACGTGAAGGAAGGAAGGAAGGAGGGAAGGAAGGAAGGAAGGAAGGAAGGAAGGAAGGAAGGAAGGAAGGAAGGAAGGAAGGAAGGAAGGAAGGAAGGAAGGAAGGAAGGAAGGAAGGAAGGAAGGAAGGGAAGGAGAAAACAAGGAAAGAAGGAAGGAAGATAGGAAGGAAGGGAGAAAAGAGGAAGGGAAGAAGGAAGGAGAGAGCAGGAGGAAAGAAGGAAGGAAGGGAAAAAGGAAGGAAGGAAGGAAGGAAGGAAGGAAGGAAGGAAGGAAGGAAGGAAGGAAGGAAGGAAGGAAGGAAGGAAGGAAGGAAAGGAGGGAGAAAACAAGGAAGGAAGAGAGAAAAGAAGGAAACAAGGAAGGAAGATAGGAAGGAAGGGAGAAAAGAGGAATGGAAGAAGGACGGAGAGAGCAGGAGAAAGAAAGAAAGAAAGAAAGAAAGAAAGAAAGAAAGAAAGAAAGAAAGAAAGAAAGAAAGAAGGATAAATTCCCGTTGATGACGTTTTTGCGGATCTAAGAGCGAGATAGATTTATAGTTACAAAAGTGGAGTTGAATTGGTATTTTTTTTATCGTCATTTTTATCGTTATCGGGATAAATGACAGAAATTATCGTGATAATTTTTTAGTCCATACCGCCCATCTCTACTATATACTGGGGGTCCGTGGCCGAGGGGAGGGACGGGCGTTGCACTGGGACACTGTGAGCCCAGGAGGACCCGTGGGAGGTGGACACGGGGGGATTGGAAGCGAGTGCGCGCATGGAACAGGGCGGGGGGGCGTGGTTTAAAACGTGGTTCTTGCTAGATTATCAGGGATCAGGGATAATACCTTTAAGATCGACTCTCTTTCAGAACCCTAGTGGTCGGTCTGGGAACTGCATGTTCTGGTACCAAACAATTGTGTCGGTCTTCATGGCTCCGTTTCTTTGTTTTTACTGTTTGTACAAGAGTCTGAGCTGCTCGTCTGCTTTGTGGTCGACAATATTTGTACGTTTTCTTTCAGAAATACAGGTAAGTCAGCGAATCCTTATACATAGAAACCTGATTTGAACTGCTGTTAAGTCGGATGTTATCATCCTGCTGTTTTTACTGTTTGAATATTTTTCTATGTATAATATTTTTAGTATGTATTTATTTATTTATTTATTTTAAGCCTGTTGGGGCTTACTCTGGGACCAAGGAACCAAATTTTTTTCCATGTCATGTATAACATGTCTGTTGGCTTCTTGTAGCTTAGACACAACCTCCAGAAAAGTTAAGACTACGTTAAAAGATGAAAAAGCAGAAGAATCCAATGGTTTCCGAAGCTCATAAATTCATATTTATTTCACAGTGGAACATGGAAAACTTTTGACATGTTTTACCGATTTTGTGAGATATATTTTGAATTTGAGAGGAAACTCATCTCAGGAAAGTAATTAAAATAAAATAAAAAGGGGGGATTATGAGTTTTTTAGACATAATATTCTGCTTTTATTTACATTTCACACAGTGTCCCAGTGTTTTTAGTATTCCGGTTGGATATTAGGCTGTATAAACACAAATTGGGCATGCTTTACATTATTTTCAATGCTTTTAAGTCACAAACATTGGATAAATATCAGTTGTTATCCACCTTTCTTTCAGTTTCCACGTAGCAGGAACCTGCAGTGACTCTTGAAGTCATCCCTCCCTTGTTTCCTGTCGTTTTAAAAAGTGGTTTGCTAGCGATGCTGATTAGTTAGAGTTAGATTATTGCATGATGGGGGTTTTTGCTGTCGGGGAAATCTTGGCTCCGAGACTCAGAAAGACCTGTTTCCTCCTCAGGAGACTCTGATGACGCAGCTCCTCTGGGCTCCTCTCTTCTCTCCTCCACCCCTCCACAAGTTTCCCCGGCGCTCAAAGAGGCGTCGCCCACGCCGCCCTCGTCGCCCTCCGTCAACACCAGCTTCTGCGCTTACAGGTAAACCAGCTATTTTCATTTTTTTAATAAAACAAAATAATAAAAAGTTCAGGAATCAAGTGTTGCTGATCAAACGCATTTCATCAACTGACCGTCTGCAATTGTGAGCATCTCCTTTTTGCAGTTCTGGAGGCATTCAATTATGTGTTAACACAATGCCAAGGAGGAAAGACGTCAGTAAAACAAATTAGAGAAGCGACTGTTATTAGTCTAGGAATAATGGCCCTCAGATTTCGAGATACCCGAGGTAGAACCAACCACAACAATGATTTTTTAGTGTTTTTTAGTGTCTTTATTGTCTCCTATTAGTGAAATTGGATGTTGTGGTTTTAGATTTTGGGGGGAAATTTGTTTTTTTGGCTCTTCTTTAGAACTACCGTATTGGCCCGAATATAAGACGGTGTTTTTTGCATTGAAATAAGACTGAAAAAGTAGGGGGTCGTCTTCCATTCGGGGTCTAGACGTTATACCCATTTATACGCTAGATGGCGCCAGATATCTTTAAAGCGAATGCTGAATTTAACTCCCCAACCCAAAGCGAACCAATGTCACGAAGAAGAAAAATAAAAAATAGCGCTAAGAAAGAAAAGAGAAGAAAATAAGAGAAGAGATAACAGAAGATGGAGAAACGAGAAAAGTGGGTGGAAGATCGGCAGGTAAACCGGCAACTGAGGAGAAGTTATGATGCAAACTTCAAGATGATGACTTGAATGAGGCAAAATAACATGCTTTTTCTCTTGAATATATTGTTATAATCATTTGTTTCAGATGTACTGAAATTATTTTCTGTATGAAAATTGAATTTGATGTTCAAAAAGTCTTCTTTTTTTTTTTTTTTTAACCTTGTCTGCACACAAAAAAGTATTTTTTCAAACTTGAGTCTTGAAAAAGAGGGGGTCGTCTTATAATCAGGGTAGTCTTATAATTGGGCCAATACGGTACTCCAAACCCTGAAAAGGGTCCAAGTTGGGCCAGTTCGAATACGAGAAAAGTGAGGGAAAAATACCCATAACTTGAGAACTTTTCTGCATCAAACTTGCTGAGGTTTGAACCAGGTGTCTGTCCACCATCATCAAACAGTCAGAAAATGATTTACCTGAGAAAAAATAGTGAAATATAGCACTGTAATCATACCTTTAGTTTAGGCGGAAATTGTACTTTTTGGTAATAAGAACATATAGGACTCCTTCACTTTTCTCTCATTTATCAGAAAAACATAAATCCCTATAAAATATACTATAACTTAGTTGTCTTGAATGCTATTGAATATTAACTAGTAGTTTTATGGAGATACCTGGTACAGTTCTATTGAAAATGAGATTTTCTTTAGACACAGCCCATCTCTGAAACAGTCAAATTAATATATATGTTCTTATTACCAAAAAGTACAACACGTCTCGTCATGTTTTAGTCATCAAAGAGCCACGTTAAGCTCGTCACAGTCTCGTTATCGTCATGAAAAAAAGGTGCGTCAACGAAATAATTTCGTCATCGTTGACGAAAAAAACACTGGTTTCCATGTACTTGTTGTTGTTCACGCAGACGTGAAGTTTAATGACTCTCCGGTGCAGTGGGCGGTTTAGACGAGCGGGTCGGCAACCCACGGCTCTAGAGCCGCATGCGGCTCTTTAGCGCCGCCGTAGTGACTCCTGGAGCTTTTTCAAAAATGTTTCACCTTTTTTTTCCTTTTGTTCTTTTGTTGTTTTTTTCTTTTTTTCCTTATTTTCTCTTTTTTCTTCCTTTTTAATCTCGACATTTCGTCTTTTTTCTCGACATTTCGACTTTTTTCTCAACATTTCAACTTTTTTCTCAACATTTCAACTTTTTTCTCGACATTTCGACTTTTTTCATGAAAATTTGACTATTTTCTCCACATTTCGACTTTTTTCTCGAAATTGTACTTCAACATTAATCTCGACATTTTGACTTTTTTCTCGAAGTACATAATGAAAAAAAAAAATCCTCCCCCAGTTATAACTAATATAGATACATGTAGCATGTGTTGCCTTCATTCTAAGGCTGATACAAGACTTTTAATTTTTAGCGGCTCCAGACATATTTGTTTTTTGTGTTTTTGGTCCAATATGGCTCTAAAACATTTTGGGTTGCCGACCCCTGGTTTAGACGAGCGGGCCGTTGTGCCGAAGGTTCTGGTTCTGTCGGTTCTGGTTGAGTAACGCGCTTAAAGGTATTGTGACATCATTTTTAAAATGCTTTTAACACTATTAAAAGTCTTGGCCAACATCCCTCAAATGTGTCTAAAAGAGTGTAACAAGAAAAACTTCACTCTAGTACTCCATTCCTGGCTTTTTATGACAGTGTTTTTTTGCGCCGTGAAAAACGCTTTCTTTTCCCCCTTTCCTGTCAATCATTGCCCCGCTCCTCCTCCAAACCTCCTCCAACCCAACTGCTACACACTTCTGCCGGCGTCTCCACACACACGCGTGCACACCGAACCACAAACACCCACACACACAGCCCAGACAGGGCGATACAGCCCGGGGATGAAGTCCGTGACCAGGGGACCGTAGCTCCCCGCAAGCCATACGCTCACAGCGGCGTCGGAGAGTTAAGCCGGGAGCGACAGGCGAAGCATGCTCGGAAAAGCAGCAAGGCGAAGCAGACAGTCCACAGCAAACAATCATAAAAATAAAGGCATACAAGCAGCACTGTCCCCTTATCTTAAGTCCAGTCAGTGGCCGCGGGTCTTCTTAGCAGTTTTCCTCCGGTGATTAGAACAAAAGAGGCTCTAAACAGCTCCGTGTTAAGCCTGATTTATGGTTCCGCGTTAAATCGACGCAGAGCCTACGCCGTAGGGTTCAGCGTACGGTGCGCGTCGCCGCGTAACCCTACGCCGTAGGCTCTGCGTCGGTGTAACGCAGAACCATAAATCAGCCTTTATGGTGCGCTGGAGAGGAGAGGAGGCAGGGAGCTGGGTGGAGGGGGCGGTGATTTAGCGGATCGTTACGTAACGATCCGCCACCAAACCAGGTGCGCCGTTTTTGCATAGTTATGCGGAAAATCCCAGAAAGCACACAATACACTGAATGTTAAAAGTTCGTTGTTTTTTGGGTGTAATTGATGTCAAGACACCCAACAAAACACAAAAAATCAAGAAAAATGTGTTTTTCATGTCACAATCCCTTTAATGTTCCCACAGCTCGAGTTCCCACCCGGAGCTCATGGGTCTCCAGGTGGACTACTGGGTGGCGCCGTCCGAGAGGAAGAAGGACGTGGAGAAGCGGGACTCCTCCGCCAAAAACACTCTGAAGTGCAATTTCCGCTCGCTGCAGGTCAGCCGGCTGCCACTGGGGGGCGCCGAGCCGGGAACCCAGCCCACCATGTCCATGACCGTGGTGACCAAAGAGAAGAACAAGAAGGGTACGAAGTCCCGCTCAGATCCTGAGTCCTTAAGAGTCCTTAAACAAATCCTAAAACGTCTTGAATCCCATTTTCCTAAAATAAGGCCTTTAAATGTCTTAATTTGTCTTAAATCTCAATCCAAGGGTCTTTAATCTTAATTTTAGAGGAAATGTATCCGGTCATCATGAAAAAGTTTTTCACTTTGAAAAGGAAAAGTTTATTCCATCTTTCTGAGGAGAAATAAATCCTTTTACCAGTTGTTAGACGCCTCAGTCAGGGTTGCCAGGTTGGGCGGGTTTCAGCCCAATTGACTGAAAAATACAGGACTGGGCGAGTTGATCAAATCTAGGCTGCTTTTCCTGGTTTTTACAAAATATTTAGGAGAAATTATTTACAAAAATGTTTCCATTATGGCAGAGAAAAGTAGAAACTTACACAATAAACTCTAATATTTTATTTGCTTTATTCTCAGTTTAATTGTAGTCTTTGTTGAACTTTTTTTTTGCGCTATTTAGTGGTGTTGTGAAGCTTCATTTGCTTATAACTTGAAATCTATTACGCATTTGATCATTTATCCATTATGGCAGAGAAAAGTAGAAACTGTGTAGAAACACAATAAACTTACTGATATTTTATTTGCTTTAATCTGCTCAATTTAATTGTAGTCTTTGTTTGGAGCCTGAACTTTTTTTGGCTTAATTTGATTATGAATTAAAATTTATTCCACATTTAATAATTTATGGTTTTAACATAGAGAAAGTGATTTGGGCTGGTTTTTCATTATTTTGGCGGGTTTTACATCACGTTTGGGCTGGAACCTGTCAGATCTGGCAACCTCGATCTCAGCGCTGGATTTCTTAGTCGGGACAAGGCAAGCAAATATGGGTAAATGTAAATTTAGCAACAAATGGCTGGAAAATGCCACTTTCTCTGGACATTGGGTTCAAAGTGTGTGTCTGTCCTTTTGGTCTTCATTTTTATTTGAAAACGGTATTCTAAAGTCTTAAGTTTAACTTGGTCAAACCTGTAGACGCCCTGACCTACTAACCATGGGCTTGTTTGTTCTCTGCCAGTCATGTTTCTTCCCAAAAAGAGCAAAGACAAGGAGGTGGAGTCGAAGAGTCAGGTGATCGAGGGAATCAGCCGCCTCATCTGCACTGCCAAGCACCAGCAGACCATGCTGAGAGGTAACGACGTCTACGCCGGCGCTGCCGTCAGGCTTTACAGCCGGATAAAAGGGTTAACCCTGGTGCTGTCTGAGGGTCAAGGGAGAAAAGAAGGAATGAAGGAAAGAAGGAAGTAAGGAGAAAAGAAGAAAGGGAGTAGGGAAGGGAGAAAAGATGGAAGGAAGGAAAGAAGGAAGTAAGGAAGGAAGGAGAAAAGAAGGAAGGAAGTAGGAAAGGGAGTAAGGAAGGTAGAAAAGATGGAAAGAAGGAAGAAAGGAGAAAAGAAGGAAGGAAGTAGGAAAGGGAGTAAGGAAGGTAGAAAAGATGGAAGGAAGGAAAGAAGGAAGTAAGGAAGAAAGGAGAAAAGAAGGAAGGAAGTAGGAAAGGGAGTAAGGAAGGGAGAAAAGAAGGAAAGAAGGAAGAAAGGAGAAAAGAAGGAAGGAAGTAGGAAAGGGAGTAAGGAAGGTAGAAAAGAAGGAAAGAAGGAAGAAAGGAGAAAAGAAGGAAGGAAGTAGGAAAGGGAGTGAGGAAGGTAGAAAAGAAGGAAAGAAGGAAGAAAGGAGAAAAGAAGGAAGGAAGTAGGAAAGGGAGTAAGGAAGGTAGAAAAGAAGGAAGAAAGGAGAAAAGAAGGAAGGGAGTAAGGAAGGGAGAAAAGATGGAAGGAAGGAAAGAAGGAAGAAAGGAAAAAAGAAGGAAGGAAGTAAGGAAGGGAGAAAAAGATGGAAGGAAGGAAGTAAGAAAGGAAAGAAGGGAGAAAAGGAAAGAAGGGAGGGAGGAAGGATGGATTTAATTTTAATTAGTTTAAATGAACAAAAAAATCTGCTCAGACAAACAGAGCAGATTTTTTTTTTTATTAAAATTTTTCTCTGAATTCTGAGATAATTATCTCGTTAATTCAGAAAAACAGAGCAGATTTTTTTTCCTCAAGTGAATGCAATACGCTTCCGTAGAAATGTTCAGTTTGTGCATTTAATCTGTAACTGTGATTTTTAAATTTGTTAATAGGCTTCTAACCACTCCTCACACATATTTCTTCTTGTTGTTTTGTTTTTTTAAATATTTTCCTTATGTGAATTAAAATAAAAAAAATAAAATATAATAAAATAAAATGAAAATAAGATCAAACGATTGAGATGCTTCACGAAGGCCGACGTTGATCTGGTTTTGTCTCCCTGCAGTGCTGATCGACGGCGTCGAGTGGAACGACGTTAAGTTTTTCCAGCTGGCGGCTCAGTGGTCGTCGCACGTCAAGCACTTCCCCATCGGGATCTTTGGACACTCGAAAGGCCCTTATTAATAATTATTATTAACTGCAGAGACTGAAACTGGAGGAAACCCTCCCCTTCCCTCCCCATGTGCCAACAGCGTTCAACCCCCACCTCCTTACTTTACCTGCACACTTCTTATTATTATTACGTCTTGATTTAAGTTACTGCTCCACATCTGCATTTGTCTGATTATTTAATCGCTGCTTGTTTTGTTTTTATTTTCTATTTATGTAAAGATGTCTCTGGGCAAGGCCACTAAGGGAAAATTTCTTCACTTTGCTTTAAAAAAAAAAAAATCCTAATTAGGTTTTATAGCATTTGAGGAAGCAATCTAATTGAATAGTAATGATTAATGGCTGCTAATATTTAACTTGTTGAATGAGTGCCCCTGTTTGGTGTGGATGGTTTTAAGCTCTTGGCCAGCACAAAAAAAGAAAGAAAAAATACAAAATAGAGGAAATAATGGCAATATTTTCATACTTTCTAAAGCAATTTTAAGTTTGCAGTTTTCTTTTTCTGTTGAACCCAGAATGAAAAAGTACAAACAGCCGCATCAATGTCGACCAATGTGCAATAGACTGAAAACTGTGTGAGTTAACCTGGCACTGTTAGGATTATACATAACTTTAAGTTGTAATTTTCATTTTTTTATACAATTTTATTCTCGGTTTTATCTGTATTTGCTCAAAGTCTTGGGTTTAGCTCCAAAATTATAGGATAAATGTGAAAAATTACGGAAGCGTAATGAAGCCACACCAGAAAAAGAAAAAAATATCAGTATCACGTTATAACGTGAAAAGTTTATTGTTAGAACAATAAATTATCACGTTATAACGTGAAAAGTTTCTTGTTAGAACAATAAACATTTCGCGTTATAACGTGATATTTTTCATGTTATTACAATATACAAACTTATCACGTTATAAAGAGATAATTTATTGTTAGAACAATATACTATTTATCACATTATAACGTGATATTTTTCACATTATTACAATATACAAACTTATCACGTTATAACGTGATACGTTTGTATATTATAATAACGTTAAATGTTTATTGTTCCAACAATAAACTTTTCACGTTATAACGTGATAAGTGATATTTTATTTTAATAACGTGATATTTTTTTCTTTTTCTGGGGCGGCAGCATTACACTTCCGTAAAAAACAAATAAAAAATGTTGGTTTATCTTAAATGAATTAGAGCACAAAACTTCCCTAGAAATTTAAAGGAATATGTTGACATTTTTTTTATTTTATTTTTTTTTGTTTTAAATATTGTCATTTTTTGTTCCGTATAATTTTTTTTTCTTAATTTAAATTTTTAAAGTGCTATGAAAGTATCACTAATAATTTAAAAAATGTCGGCGTATTCCTTAAAGCTGATGAGATAACTTGCAGAGTGGATCTTTACGGAGGATTTTTACTGGTAAGTTTTGAACCCGACACTCCTCGTTTTCCCCGGTTTCTTTTTTCTTCCTCCTCAAGCGAATGCTCGTCTACTTCACTCATTACCTGTGACGTATTCTAGACGACTCCGTAACGTAGAGATGAATGTATGCAAGGTACATTGTTGTAAAGCACTTTTAAATGTTTTAACTTGTAGATGAGTGTGCGCCACTCGTCCCGGGAGAAGGTGCAGGCGCGAACGTCCGTCAACAACAGCACAAAACAGCGGCGACGTGGTTCATATGCAACGCAGACCCGGTCTCCATCTCCTCCGTGCTGTGAAACGCGCCACATGGGACCGTTTTAGAGTCTAGTTTAATGTTCTGTGAGGTTATCTTTAGAGCGTGTCCGTTTGTCATCAAATCTTGCATTTTCAGTCGTTGCAGTCCGATCATAACCTTTGCCAATTTAATCTTTTGATAAGTGCCTAAATTGCTTACGTTTTTGACAAATCAATCTCTGTAACTTCTGAAACCCGGTTACCACGGTTACCACGGTGCTGATTCTGCACTGACGAGGCCGGGACGTGTCAGTGCAGCGCGTCAATCATCCAACACATGCAGTCGAGTCCGTGCACGAGCGGGACGGAGACCCCGGTCTGGGCCGGATGTGCAGCTTTTCCACCAAACCGGATCCAGGGCTGGTTCTGGTTCCAGTGCTGGTTCTGGTTCACAACTCGTTCAAACTTGGGAACCAGCTGAGAACCGGTTTGCTTTTCCACAGCTCGGGTGCTAAAGGGTACGGAAGAGTATTAGGGCCAGGCGGGAGAAAAATAAAAATAATATTTTAGAGGAGGAAGATTTTTTTTTCATTATGCACTTCGAGAAAAAAGTCAAAATGTCGAAATTTGTGTTGAATTACAATTTCGGAAAAAAAAGTCGAAATGTCAAGAATAAAGTTGAAATGTCAAGAAAAAAGTCGAAATGTTGAGAAAAAAGTCGAAATGTTGAGAAAAAAGTTGAAATGTCGAGAAAAAAGTTGAAATACAATTTCGAGAAAAAAGTCAAAATGTAATTTCGACTTTATTCTTGAAATTGTATTTCGACATTTCGACTTTTCTCGAAAATGTATTTCGACATTTCGACTTTTTTCTCAAAATTGTATTCCAACATTAATCTCGACATTTCAACTATTTTCTCAAAGTGCAGAATACAAAAAAAATCTTCCCCTCTCCAATATTTTTTCTCCTGCATGGCCCTAATACTTTACCGTAAAGGGGAGCCATGTCATTACGTTTCTGCAAACGTCAGTTACGTCTCTGCGTTAGCGTGAAAGTTGCAGCAACAACCAGGTATCTGCTCTAATAGGACTTGGTCCACGTAGCTCCTCCGTGGACACATCTCTAAAAGACAGGTTGTCTCCTCCTCCTCCCATGATGCTTTGCTGCATCCAGATTCATTCTTATTTGAAAATGTCTCCGTCTCCCAGTCTTGCTGTTGCCGTTGGTCTTAATAACTCTGCCCCCTCCGCTTACGTAAGGTTATTTCCTCTAAACCAGCAAAGAGTTGGTGCTACCTTGGAACCAGTTCTTTGTCAGTGGAAACAGAAAGCCCGGTTCCAGACTCAGCACTGGCCCAGAACCAGAACCTGGAACCGGTTTGGTGGAAAAGCGGTACGGCGGCGATCAGTAATTAAAGGAACGCTACGTCATGTTTTTATTGCGCTTATTTTCGATTGTTACACGATGTAGATGTTTGAGATGCTTCTGTTTTTTTCCATTCTGTCTCAAAAAAGGCTTGTTGAATCTGACATTTCCTTAAAGACTACCACTGTAATCCCAGAAAAGGGAGTAATAAAACTACTATACACACTAAAATGTACTTTTCTCTTCTTTTTATGAGCAGCAACAGAATGAGACCAGCGATAATGATAAATAAAAAGCAATCTCAGAGAGTAGAAAGAAAACAAACCCTTTGAGAAGTCAGCGTTACATTAAAACGTCTTGTTTTTGTCACCATAAATTATTTACTGATTATTTGACTTCTTGTCTCTGAATCTGGAGCTGAGGGGATGTTTTAGAGATATTTCTTAGTGTCGACGTCAGAAATTAGGCTAAATCCACAGATTTGATAAGAATGAAACCTTATAAATGTTCCTCCCAGTGGCTTTGAGGTTCAGATCTGTCTCGTAGCAGGTTCTTAAATCCACAATTGAATCCAGGCAGATTTATTTTATGGCACGTTTTGTAAACAAGGCAATTCAAAGTGATTTACACAGTTAAAACAGACGCAAAACATTAATGGCAATAACAAAGTAAGCCTGTTAGAAATAATATAAAATAATCATTTCAGAGACAATCGGATAAACTGATAAAAACACACACAGGCGAAAGATTTACCCAGCATTCAGAGGGGCTCGTGTTCTGTGTCCACATCACATTTAAAGTGAGATGGAGCAGCGTCTTGATAACTAAAATACGTTTATGTAGTAATTAGACAAGTGAATAAATGCAGTATTTTTTTTTTTAGCAAAACTGTTTATGTAAAAAAAGTGACTCAAATTTGAACAGTAAATAAAAACATAAGATGTAATGCGTAAGGTCCAGTATACATTGTAAACCATCATACCCAAAAACGTGCACTTTTAACGAGGCCCAATTTGTAACAATGATCAGAATTAAACATCTAAATTCAAATCATGTACAATTAAAGATAATTTTAACCTTAAGGTCAGGGTAAGCCATTTCTGGATGACATCACAGACCTGCTCCCTCCCTAATGATGCCCTCCATTATGAACCCTCCCCATGTTGGTGATTGGCTGGAGTAATGTTTCTTAAGGGTTAGATATTCACTAATTTGATACAATTGCTTAGCGTTCCTTTAAAGCAGCACAATGTAACCTTCAGCTTTTGTTGAGTTTGGCGGCTCCTTTGGACAAAAGCGGTAGTGCTTTACCAGAAAGAACACTACGTTTCCCATGAGCACCAGCGCGTACTGCCGGAAAGATCCTGTCCCCGTCGCTTGCAGTTATGTTGATAGCGAATGAAGACGGGACAGACTTTCAAAGCTACTTTTCTGTTTCACCAAGTGAACAGACGGAACGCAAAAAAAAAGATGTTAAACTGCTGGAAAGGAACTGGAATTTACCGGGATACCTTAAACAAGGAAGCCAGGGAGCGGTATATGGAGAAAATAATTATTATTAACGGTTTGGGTTCATATGAAATCCCTATCAAAGAGTGGAGCTCCGATGAGGATTTACTGCCGCAGTTCTGCAGAACCACCGTCTTACTACCTTGTTTAGGAGTGTTTGGCAGCTGCTTTGGTAAATGTTTGACTCGCCATGTGTTTCAATAAATTAGTATAATAGTACAACATACAGTACATGTTCTGTATTACTCTTACTTCTCTTTTCTTTTTTTTTGACTGCTATATTATGCTGAAGAGACTCCGAGGCATGAGCAATATTTTTGTTTTCCTCGTGGGATTATTTTTTTCCTCTGCAGCTACAAATAAGAGTTAATATTTTTTCCTCAACAAACTAGTTTTATCTGAAGATTGGGGTTAATCGCACCGCAGAGAGCTGGCCAGCAACTGCGTTTAGCTGGCGAAGTGGGGAATAAAACCCGTATGAACGATCCGACCCCGGTCTGTGCGAGTGTTTGTGGTTTACTGTGTGGAAGGTGTTTGGTCGTTACAGCCGCGATCCAAAGCGAGCCGACGACTCTTTCACTCTTTTACTTTGTTATATCAGATACTTGGCCTGCGTGGTTCTGCCTCCGAGCAGGAAAGTTAAACCATTAGTGATCTTTTCCCCACATCTGTTGTGTGGAGCTGCTGCAGCCATAACGCAGCAACGGGTTACCAGCTTCTGCTGAGCTCTGCGCTCCACGCCCCGCCCATTTTCGTCTCGACTACGAATCAGGAAGGAGGGGGAAGTGACGTATGCCGTAAAGCAGTCAAAGCCGTAAAAATGTGTAGTATTTTAGTGTGGCAGGGTTCCTACCATGCTCCTCAAAGTTACATAGTGCCAGTGAAGGCGATACAGACCCCCCCAGACCATGACAGAGGTTCATTAAACCTGTTGGAAGTTGATGTTCCATCACAATGACTCTGGAAATATTAGATTAAGGTGGAAAAGTTACATAGTGCTGCTTTAAATTCAAAAGTTTAATACCTCGACTAACATCTGGATCCAGCCTGAAGGTGAAAAAACCACAAGAAAGATCGAAATTACTGTCCATACGAGTCGGGTTACTTTTTAAAACTTGAAACTTTGGTAGTTACGCCTCCTCCATACTGCTTTGGTGAGTTTGGCCAACGTAAAAAGAATAATTCTGTTTGTAGCCCGATATCGTCTAACGGAGATAAATGAACTTGAAAAAATTTAAAAACTATGGCGTATCCTTCTGTCATGTGAACGATTATGCGATTATGGCGAGGTAGTGTGGACAGAGAACTCTTCCAACACAACTGAAGTGTTATTTGGGCACAACTGCACTAGTTTGATCAAGACCTTTAGGGAACATTTAAAACAAATTTCACCCATTATATAAACAGACAGGAGAACAAACTTTTGTAAGAAACCTAAACTACGTAAATCTGAACATTTTTGAACGTACGTTTTTTAGCAGAATGACCGAATGGAAACGGAGCCACGTTGAAATAAACTGCTATTTTAAGTCTAAGTTTGTGTCGACAGGCCGCCTAGAAACAAACCAGGATCATTTCAACCCTGAACGTGTACAAAGAGCCTGTAAAAAGGACTGTTTGAACAGGGATCTCCTCCACATTGATCAACTACTGCTGCCGCTCCAACTATAGTCAGCAGATGTGAAGGGAGGAGCGTTCACCGCCAGGTTGTGGTACCAGGGGCACCGAGATGAGTTTGGAGACATCGGCGTTCAACTCAGGATAAGACGGCAACGACAGGACAGAAACAGTCCTTATTAAAGGGTTTTGTGCACGTACAAAGTTGACGGTTTGTCTGCAGGGACCCTCTCCACGCTACCGCTTAGGTCAGGGGTGTCAAACTCCTTTTTCTTGGCGGGCCGGATTTGACCAATTTTTTTCTCGCGGGCCTCACGCTCAAAATAACAAAAACAGTGCAAAACATTTGTTTTTCTAATTCTTTTTTTTTACTATTGTTATCTAATCCAATATCAGTTTAGTTTATTTTAAAGGAAATATGCACTTTGTTTACACTCTAATTATGTAAAACATATTTCTCATTTTTTTTCAAATTATGTAAGATACTTCATTTTCATTTTAAATCATTTTACAAAGATAAACAGAAACAAGTATGTTTTTTTATATTTCGCTTTTTTATAGGAAATTTAATTAAAAGCAAAATTCGTCTTATTACATCCGAGAGTGTTTGTTTGTGATTTAGAGATTTTTCCAGTACAATTAAGTGTATTATTTTTAAAAATTGGCGCGGATATTTATGCCAGTGTGCCGAAAAAGTCAGCACTTCTCTTTTAACTGTTTTACTTTGTCACTATCCTCGTATTCAAAACTGAAATTCTCAGAATAAATATCTTCTATCATCTTTTTAGCAGTGATATATTTCCTGCGAAAATATATAATAGTAGTCAGTTAATAAAAATAAACGACCGTCTACAAAGAAATAAAATCAGTAAATCCATTCTAGAAAACTAAAAAAATGTTGAAAACTGCTCTATTTGTGGAATAACGATGGATTTGTAGAAGAAATATATTATCGGATATGCTGCGATTCATGGAAATTATTTATGCCTTCTTCCTTTTTAGTGAATTAACATTCCGTTTTTTTGCGTTGGAAACTTCTCGCGGGCCGCATGAAAATCTCTCTCGGGCCGCACATTTGACACCCCTGGCTAAGGTACACGTGGCATCAATCGAGAGAGTGTCGTTTGGGGCGATGATCAATGTCCACAGAGTAAAAACGTTCATAGATACAAACATTCAAGGAAACAGAGGCTTGTGGTGCAAGTTGAGAGCATTTTTAACCAAAAAATATGAAAGTTGAGTAACAAAGGAACATAAACTCTAAACACCTTACGTATAAAGTGAAGCACGACAAAACGGTGATGGTTACAGATATCACAATTATACCCCCTTTTCCACGAAACTGGTTCGAGAGCTGGTTCACAACTCGTTCAACTTGAGAACCAGCTGAGAAACAGAAAGTGGAGTCGGTGGAAACAGAAAAGCCCGGTTCCAAACTCGGCACTGGCCCAGAACCAGTCTGGAACCGGTTTGGTGGAAAAGGAGTTAGTGTTTCACATCAGTCTATTCTGTGTTTTAGCTACGCTGATGGCTAGTTTACATCCTCACACCCCAAGGAGATGGCCTCCCTGGCGTGAACCGCCAAATGTTTCATGAGATTCATCTTCAGATTGAACTTCTGACCGCAGTCGTAGCAGCTGTACGGTATCTCCCCCGTGTGGACCCTCATGTGCGCCTTGAGGTTAATCTTCTGGATGAACTTGAGTCCGCAGCAGTCACAGACGAAGGGCTTCTCCCCCGTGTGGAGTCTCTCGTGCGTCTTGAGGTTGGTCTTGTGGGTGAACCTCAACCCGCAGTACTCGCAGCCGAAGGGTTTCTCCCCCGTGTGGATCCTGGTGTGGGCGATGAGCGTGGCCTTCTGGTTGAAGCGCAGGCCGCAGCTGTCGCAGCTGAAGGGCTTCTCGCCCGTGTGGACCCGCATGTGCGTCACCAGCGTCGTCTTCCGGTTGAACCGCTGGCCGCAGTCGTCGCAGATGAACGGCTTCTCCCCCGTGTGGACCCTCATGTGGGTCTTCAGCGTGGCCTTTTGTTTTTGATTGATTGATTTGATTTGATTTTGTACATGTAAAAGACAACAGTTAAAAGAGAAGATAAGAAAACAAAACAAACAAAAAAACAAAGAATTTCATCCTTTAACACTTAATATCTTAATTTACATGTGCAAAAGGGAGTAGGAAGAAATGTAAACTTATTTAATCCTAACCCATTCACTAACAATTTATTAATAAGTATTTATAATAACTAACTATACTATAATTATACTCACACATTGTACTCACACACTTACTTACATACATACACATAGTTGAATATTTCTATATATTTGTACACACATGCGCATATAAATATTTATATAAATGTACTTATTTACACCATACAATCTCTATATTTACTCCATCTGCTCTATATCTATATATATCTACATCAGGGGTCGGCAACCCAAAATGTTGAAAGAGCCATATTGGACCAAAAACACAAAAAACAAACATGTCTAGAGCCGCAAAAAAATGAAAAGTCTTGTATAAGCCTTAGAATGAAGGCAAATGGCGAAAGGCGAAATCTCAAGAAAAAAGTCGAAATGTCGAGAAAAAAGTCAAAATGTCGGAAAAAAAGTCAAAATGTCGAGAAAAAAGTCAAAATGTCGAGATTAATGTTGAAGTACAATCTCGAGAAAAAAGTCGAAATATTGAGAAAAAAGTCGAAATGTGGAGATTAAAAAGGAAAGAAAAAGAGGAAAAAAAGAAGAAAAAAAGAAGAAAAAAAAAGAGGAAAAAAAAGAAGAGCTCCAGGAGCCACTAGGGCGGCGCTAGAACCGCGGGTTGACGAGCCCTGATCTACATACACACATACAAATATATATATATATATATATATATATATATATATATATATATATATATATATATATATATATATATATGTATATATATGTATACATACATACATACATACATACATACATACATACATACATACATACATACATATATAGATATATATCCACATATATACACATGCATACATACACATGTACCTTCTGGTTGAACGTCTGCCCGCAGTCGTCGCAGCTGAACGGCTTCTTGCCCGTGTGGATCCTCATGTGCGTCTTGAAACTGGCCTCCTGCTTGAACCTGAGGCCGCAGACGTCGCAGCCGAACGGCTTCTCCTCTGTGTGGACGCTCATGTGCGCCTTCAGGTTCGTCTTCTTCTTGAACGTCTTCCCGCAGATGTCGCAGCTGAACGGCTTCTCGCCCGTGTGCACCCGCATGTGCGCCTTCAGGGTGGCCTTCTGGGTGAACCTCTGGCCGCAGTCGTCGCAGCTGAAGGGCTTCTCGCCCGTGTGCACCCGTAGGTGCGTAGTGAGGTGGGCCTTCTGCTTGAACCCCTTGGAGCAGTAGTCGCAGCTGAACGGCTTCTCCCCCGTGTGCACGTTCATGTGCGCCTTCAGGTTGGTCTTGTAGGTGAACCTCAGGCCACAGTCGTCGCAGCTGAAGGGTTTCTCCCCCGTGTGCACCCTAAGGTGCGCCTTCAGGTTGGCCTTGCGGTTGAACGTCTGTCCGCAGTAGTCGCAGGTGAACGGTTTCTCCCCGGCGTTGACTCTCATGTGCATCTTATAGTTCTCCTCGTGTTTGAATCTCTGCCCGCAGTCGTCGCAGGTGAACAGCTTCTCCCCCTTGTGCACCCTGAGGTGCGTCGTGAGGTGAGCCTTCTGCTTGAAGGTCTTCCCGCACTCGTCGCAGCTGAAGGGTTTCTCCCCCGTGTGCACCCGCAGGTGCGTCGTCAAGTGAACCCGTTGCTTGAAAAGTTTTCCGCAGAAGTCACAATCGAAGCTTTTATCACTTTCCTGCGCCTCGAGATCCACCGTTTGCTCGCTCCTCCGAACGCAGCCCCTGACCTGTCTCTTCTGAGCCAAACGGGTTGAAGATTTAGTTTCGCTCGTCTGAAGTCGCCGTTTGTCGCGTAACCGTTTCCCACCATCGGAGAGCCGGGAGGGTTTTTTAGATCTCGGGTTAGTTTTGACTTCGGTCCCGGAGGAGCCGGAAACGTCTCCGTCAGACTCCTTCTTGATCTGATCAGGCGAGCGGCCGCCATCTTGAGGCTCCGCCCCCTCGCCGGCGTGGGAGGAGTGAGGCTCCGCCCCCTCGCTGGTGTGGGCGGAGTCAGGCTCCGCCCCCTCGCTGGCGTGGGAGGAATGAGGCTCCGCCCCCTCGTCGGCGTGGGCGGAGTCAGGCTTCTCCTCCCCGTCTTCGCTCTTCAGACCGTCGCCGGCGGAGGGAGACCCGGCACAGACGTCCTCCGGCTCCTCCTTTATGCAGATGAGCTCCGGTCCGTCCTCCTCCATCCTGGAGTTCCGTCCACGTCGTCTCCGGGCATCGGCGGCGGCTCCACGTCTGCGGGGAGACAAACACACGTCACGGCTGGTATTGATGAGGGGTCTGATCAGAGGACCAGGATGATGGAGGGGTTAGTAGAGGAAGATCTGGTCAAACTACCCAGACTCCCCCATGTGGGTTCACCAGAGGAACATCCATCCATCCATCCATCCATCCATCCATCCATCCATCCATCCATCCATCCATCCATCCATCCATCCATGCATCCATGCATCCATCCATCCATCCATCCATCCATCCATCCATCCATGCATCCATCCATCCATCCATCCATCCATCCATCCATCCATCCATCCATCATCCATCCATCTAAGGATCTTCGTCCAGTTGGATTTCCCCAGAAAACTTCACCACCTCATCAGCTCCCAGTCTCTATGATTAATTGTATTTCCGATAATATTGCGATATCATAAGACGCAATTTCGTAATCACAGCGTAATCGATTACCATATTTGTCACGGGACGTGAGGGTGAGTGGAGTCCTGGATTGCATCAACTTTTCATGCTTTAATCTGTTGCAGAACAGACAGCATCAGTCATGGTGGTTTCATCACATACATGTGATGAAACACACACACACACGCACACACACACACACACAGAATAATAATAACGGTTTAAAAAACACTTCTAATTACACATACATTTATGGATTCATACAATTTTACCTGATGAGCTGCATAAAATATTCCCCTCACAAAGAGCCGTCACCGATCTGAAATCTACCTCTAACATGAAGTGCAATGGAAACCAACCCCCTTTTGGAGTCTCCCTCTAGTGGTCATGTAAGGAACTGCAATTCCTGGTTTACTTCCAAAGGGCTTGGATTTATCACAGCCCTTATAACTTTTACTGATGTCTTCTGAGAAATTGTACAAGTTCCACTTTTATTAAACTTAGGTCGTTCTATGTTTGTACAAAAACAGAAAAAGAGGTTCAAAAGGTCGCTCCGGAGTATAAGTCGCATCAGTCAAAAAAATTCATCATGAAGAAGAAAAAAAAACATATAAAAGTTGCGTTTTTTTAGGGAATTGTATTTCATAACGCATCAACGGTTATTCAGCTACACGTATAACAGACAACAAGCTCAATAGGTGTCCGGCACATTAACGTAATACATTAACAGTTATTCAGTTACACTATAGCATAAAGGTCGTACCTGGAGGCTGAATAGGCAGAACATAACAAGCCGGCGAGTCCAACAAGCAAGTTTCTCAGTTGTATTTTAGTTCATGTTTAAATTACCTTATTTTCAAATCATATAGGAGTAGCACATACCGGTCACAAGCCCAGAGCACCCTCTCGTGGTTGTAGGTAATGTTTACTCCTTGGTCATATCAGTCAGTGTGAATTAACATTTAAGAACATGTGAAATCATATATTTTAATATAAATAAGTCTCACCTGACATTAAGTCGCAGGACCAGCCAAACTGTGAAAAAAAGTGCGACTTATACTCCGGAAAATACAGTCAGTTTTGGTCCTCCATATACTTAACCTTCTACTTTAGTTTTGAAAATGATTTGTGTTATGAGGAATATAGATGTAGTATGAATATAGTCTATTGTATATAGAATGAAACATTTTTATAGATTTGCAGATGCCAGTTTGATTGACTTCATAGGTAAATTTAAAGAATAAGAGTGAGTTTAAACTTTTGAAGTCAGTTTGACTGTATTTCTTCACGAATGTATACTTTTTTCCACTTTACTGCTTACATTTAGACTTATACTAGTGGTGGCTGGTGCTAAAACATTGGGGGGGGGGGGGGGGGGGTAACGGTACACAGAAGTCACAGTTAGGTACAAGCTTGGTACAATGGGGAAAAAAGAAAGGTAGAAAATAATATTTTGGTCCTTTTAATTTTGACAAATGTAACCATCCAACAATGGCTTATTGGCCATAGGTTTTAGTGAAGCAGTTCGTAGTGAAATATGTTAGTTACGTTTGATTGACATACCCATTGTCATGAAAGGTATAAACATTGTTTGTTGTTGTTGAATGGTATTAACTGAATTGTAACTTGGGAACTAAAAAGGAATGTGACTGTCTGTGTAGGCCGACAGCTATTTTATTTTAGTTTTTTATTTACTTTGTTGTTGTTTTTTTTAATTTTTTAATTTACGTTCTTTGTAAATAGATTTCTTGGGAAAAAGGGGCAGATTAAATAAGATTCTTCTTCTTTCTGCTCCCTTTCATTCACAATTTGGGAACTTTTGTGTTTATATTGGATTGTTTGTTGTTTTATTTTGTCAATTAATTAAATAAAGGATACATTTTTTTATTTTTTTTATTTTTTTTAATATATTTTTTTATTTTTGCTGCCAACAACTTTTTATCTTACTTAGTAGCTAGGCTTTGTCTTAGTTTCTTAGTCTTGTTTTTAGTCCTCTTTGTAAAGTGCTCTGAGATCTGTTGCTTCGGGTGAAAAGCGCTATATAAATTGAAATTATCATTATTATTATATTATTATTATTATTATTATTATTATTATTATTATTATTATTATCATTAAATAAATAAATAAAGTTCTGCTGCAGTGGAAAAAGAAAACTGAACATAAAGTCCATTGTTATTTTGTATTGTTTTTTTCTTCCTGGTTTGGGTTCAGTTTATTTTTACACATTAGAGAGAAGAAAAACATTAAAATTTCCATTGTTCTGTCTGGAATCTAGGATATATTATATGAAAAGATAACGTTCCTTTCTTTCAGATATTTGATCATATACAAAATCAACAAATATTATTTAAAACTAAAATAAAAATCAGTTTTGTGTAGTTCAGTTTTATTTTCTAAAAAAGACGCCACTGCTTGTCAAGTCTGTCACCAGATGTTTGTTCAATAAAGATTTAAGAAAAAAGCGAAGTGAAAGAGTACGGTGGCCCGGAGCGGCCACGCCGCCACAAAAGCTTTTGATTGACATCTAAAAATCAGCCACTTTTTAAGGAAAAAAATATAGATAAATTACATAAAGGAACATTTCTGACTTTATTAGAAAATAACACTGATATCAAATGCTGTGGTATTCGTTTTAAATGTAAAACATTAGCAGACAAGTCGCAGTGAAAAGGCCCGTTTCTCTTTAGCAGCAATAAAACAACATCCCGGGATTTACACATCAAACTTGTTGTGTAACATATTTAAACCCTTCAAAACCACTAAAAACACCATGCAACGCGTCTCATATCGAGTTAAATGACACAGTTTGCAAAAAAGCGGGTTGACAGTGGGAAAAAAATGACAAACCTGACGTTTAAAACGGCTCCAAATACTTTATGTTGTCCTTTTCCTCGTTATAAATTACCCTTTTTTTCCTTTTGGTCCACTACTATTCTTTGTAAATGCTCAAATGTGTCCTGTAGTTGCCGTTGCCCGAGTTTATTATCTGCAGTTTTAGACGAGAAAACAAGCCAGCACTGACGGTTAGTGGGCGGGGCTCTGTTTATTTATTTATTAAATGTGCAGTTTTAAAAGCCAAAAAAAAAAAAAAAAAAGGCTTCTATTGCAAAATCTTGATTTGAAATGTAGATTACATGCAGCTTGAATAGACTGTTGTAAAGTGAAAACATTTTAAAAAGCTAGAATGTTTGTTTAAAGTTGGACCAGATGAGGAAAGTTCAGCAAATGTTGATAAAGGAGACATATTGTGCAATTTCTTTCAAAATTTGACACATTCAAGTGTTTCCTTTTTTTTAACATTCTTTTTATTATACATTTTTAAAATTATACTTGTCCAGTGTAGTATATATATAAATAATTTGAAATGTGTAGCAGATCCAGAATATACACAGCAATGAGGTATATTGTTTATGATATGATATTTATATATATTATATTATATATATATTATATTATATATATATATATATATATACACATATATATATATATATATATATATATATATATATATATATATATATATATATATATATATATATATATATATATATATATATATGTTGTATATTATTTATAATTGCTCTGGTTTATCATTTATTTATAATGCTCAGGTATAATAATTAGACTGCTCAGGTATAATATTGTAATGAAGTGCTGTAATATTTTTATAATGTAATAATAGGTATATATTTTTTTTTAGATAAAGTAAAGCTTGCTGTTATATTTTTTTATTTTTATTTTGTATTTGAGTAAAATTGAAATAGAAATAAGAGGTAGGACCTCATAAGTTTTTACTTCTTCCTACTCCCTTTTGGGCATGAAGGTTTATTTCCTTTTGATTTTGTTTAATGACTGTTTATTTGTATTCTTTTTCTAATGTTTTGTGTAATTGTTTTCTGTTTTTATAATTATTTTATGCTCAAAATAAAGATTTCAATTCAATTCAAATTCAATTCCTAAGGTCCTCAGTGAATCCAACATTTCAGGCAGTTCCCAGGTACTCCAACACTTTTGCCAAATTTTGCTGTTAAAAGGCACCTCTGACCACTAATTCCAAATCTCAGTCTTTCCATAGTGTTTCCTTTTTAATCAGAAGGGGCAAGCTACATACTTACCGAACAATCCACTGGTGATGTCACTCAGCTATGTCTGAAGAAGGTTTTTGAGGCCTCTTTTTCACCAAAAGAGGCCTGGGAAGCCAGATGTGACACCCCCACCTTGATTTGACAGCAGCCGTGGACACGGTGGACCATGCGATCATAAATGATAGATGTCTTTTATTGTCGCTGAACAAGTTCAGGGAAATTGACATTGCATTTGCTCCCGGTTCCAAGGCAGGGCTGGTTCTGGTTCACAACTTGTTCAACCTGCGAACCAGCTGAGAACCGGTTTGTTTTTCCACAGCTTGGGTGCTAAGGGGAGCCACGTCATTACATCTCTAAAAGACAGGTTGTCTCCTCCTCAGACCCATGATGCTTTGCTGCATCCAGATTCATTCTTATTTCATCCATCCAATACTTGATATCTGCAATGCATTGAATGAGGTCATTGACTGGGCTCAAATGATTGGCAGTAACAGATACATACAGGACTGTCTCAGAAAATTAGAATATTGTGATAAAGTCCTTTATTTTCTGTAATGCAAAAATGTCTGAAATATTGCAAGCCTTTTATTATTTTTATTATTTTAATATTGCTGATCATGGCTTACAGAAAAAAAACTCAAATATTCTATCTCAAAAAATTAGAATATTCTGGGAATCTTAATCTTAAACTGTAAGCCATAATCAGCAATATTAAAATAATAAAAGGCTTGCAATATTTCAGTTGATTTGTAATGAATCCAGAATGTATGACATTTTTGTTTTTTTAATTGCATTACAGAAAATAAAGAACTTGATCACAATATTCTAATTTTCTGAGACAGTCCTGTATAATTGCGTGTCATCAGCATAAGAATGATATTGAATATTATGATGGACCCAAGTGGTAACATATACAAATTGAAAAGTAGAGGACCTAGAATTGACCCTTGTGGGACACCATATTGAATGCTGACATTATCAGATTTATAGCTGCCAACCGAATGGATCAAAGTTACTGTTTTTTATCAATGGTGTTATAATAGCATGTTTGAGACCTGAGGGGAAGATTCCAGACTGTAGGGAGGTATTTACAATTTTGAGTACATCATCATCACCAATACAGTTAAAAACATCTTTGAACAGTTTAGTGGGCATAAGATCAAGCGAGCAGGTTGCAGAGCTCAGCTGTTGCACTACTTCCTGTATGTCACTGCACTGAGTAAGGGTGAAGTTGGAAAGAGTGCTGGCCCTACGGTGCTGAGCAGAGGGAGAGTGGTCACGTCCACCAGCAGAGGAAGCCGCAATATTATACCTAATGTTCAGGATTTTAGATTTGAAGTTCATTACATTTATCAGAGCAGTGGAACTCAGTGGGTATTGGTCTCGGAGGATTAATGAGTTTGTCAATTGTGCTAAAGAGAAACTTAAGCTTGAGTTATGGTTCGGCGTCAAAACGACGCTGTGCCTACGGGGAGTGGTACGCGTCGACGCAGACCACACGCCGTCACTGACGCCGTCACTGACGCCGTCACTGACGCCGTCACTGACGCCGTCACTGACGCCGTCACTGACGCCGTCACTGACGCCGTCACTGACGCCGTCACTGACGTGCACCTCCCGAAAATTGTAACTACGCGTCGAGGCGACGCAGACCAGACGCAGACCACACGCCATCACTGACGCCGTCACTGACGCGTACCTACCAAAAATTGTAACTACGCGTCGAGGCGGCGCAAGCTAAACACAGACGGAGAGGGCTGTGATTGGTTCGCTTGGTAACAACGCATTTCCGGTTTCTGGTTTGAAGCAGTCGTGAACTTTCAGCGCTCTTTTCTTCGTGTATGTGTGATTTTTTTTGTTTTGGTTTTTTGCACAATATTTGTCCTTATCTCTTTGATTCACTGTGACCGGAAAAAGTCGGATAAACCATTCAGGAAAAGATCGCGAATTAGCAGTCACGGGGGGTACTGCACCGCGGAGAAATGGAGTGACGGAGAAGTGTTCATGACGGCGTCACGGTGACGGCGTGTGCTCTGCGTTGGTTTGACGCAGAACCATAATTCAGGCTTTAGAGTTATGTGAATTGTCAGTAATGATTTGAGAGAAGTGTGTGAACAGAGTGAACAGGTCTGGGCCGAGCACACAGCCCTGCGGATCATGTGGTTTCCACGGAACTGCATTAAAATGGTTTATGTCAGTAGAACTTTCTCCGTCATGGTTGGTGACCTGTCCTCTCTCCTGCGGAGTCCCACAAGGATCTATTCTTGGCCCTATCCGCTTTTCATTGTACATGTTACCACTTGGGTCAATTATAGCCGGGCATAATGTGAAGCCCACCAATGTGTGTTCACATTTGTGTATTATTTTAGTATTAGTGTTGTAAATGGGTTTCATAATTTTACATTA
Organism: Cololabis saira; assembly: GCF_033807715.1. NCBI lineage: Eukaryota > Metazoa > Chordata > Actinopteri > Beloniformes > Belonidae > Cololabis > Cololabis saira. Next base: position 36,289,072 of record NC_084602.1, read on the forward strand.
GAAATATATTTTATTTTGCTTTGAACACATTTACCCTGTGACCCTGCAAAGAATAAAGCAGGTATAGATAATGGATGGATGGATGGATGGATGGATGGATGGATGGATGGATGGATGGATGGATGGATGGATGGATGGATGAACACATTTACTTTTGAGAAAAAAATATGTTTAAATAAAACAGTGTTTACAGTATTTGCCGCTACCACGTTTCGACAGCAAGAGGCGCTGTGAGATTGCGGTTTGCTTGAATTCGATGCTGTTTTCTCATAACTAACTGACTCGGGCCCTTGACTCAACAGCTCAGTTCAACCGTCAGAAATGTGGGAGTGACCGTTGACAGTCATCTGAGGTTTGATGAATAAATCAAACAATGTAGTGAGCACCAGTTCCAGTTTCCAGTTGGCCAAAGTTAAAATGTTTCTAAGTCGACGTCACCAGGAGAAGCCGTCCACGCCCTAATTAGCTCACTGTTACACTTTTGCAACACATTTCATGTAGGAGTCTCCCCGTCTTTTCTTAGTCGCCTTCAACTTGTGCTGCCGTCTTTTAACCAACACTAACACACGTGTGCACATCACTCCTGTCTTCACCTCCCTTCATCGGCTTCCCGTCCTTTTATAGAGTTGATTTTGTAGTCGAGTCACAACAGACGCGATCATTCCACAGTTTAACCATTGACATTACTCTGTGAATGTACGGAGGAGTATTAGGGCCAGGCAAGAAAAAAACATTTGAGAGTGGAAGATTTTTTTTTATTGTGCACTTCGAGAAAAAAGACGAAATGTTGAGAAAAAAGTCGGAATGTCGTGAATAAAATCGAAATTTCGCCTTTTTTCTCGACATTTTGACTTTTTTCTTAAAATTTCGACTTTTTCTCAACATTTCGACTTTTTTCTCTCGACATTTCTACTTTTTTCTCAACATTTCGACTTTCTTCACGAAATTTTGACTTTTTTCTCAACATTTTGACTTTTTTCTAAACATTTAGACTTTTCTTTTGAAATTTTGACTTGTTTCTCAACATTTCGACTTTTTTCTCGACATTTCGACTTTTTTCTCAAAGTGCATAATGAAAAAAAAATCTTCGTCCTCTAAAATATTTTTATTTTTCTCCTGCCTGGCCCCAATGCTCTTCTGTAGTGAATGTAACTGTCTGGGCAAAAGGTTTTATTTTATATTTTTGTTGAAGTTGATGGTTATTAAGGTTGTATTGTAAAACATATTGATTTGGTTATTTATAAGTGTGAGTCTGTTTAAGTTCTATTATTGAATGTATTAAGGCAAGTTCCTGAGATGTAGCTGGAGGTTGTAACAGGTCACATGACCAGAGGGTTCAGTTAAAAGTTATGAGTGGTCTAAGAGATGCACACGGTAATACTTTTCTTTATTATTGTCAAATGTTATTAAAATGCCTTCATTTTGTTATTTAATTTTCTGTTTAATTCAAAGACATCAGTATGATGCGTGGCCATTATTTTATTAGACCTAGTGAACATTATTCATATTTTACTACACAACCATCTCAGAGAGTTTAATACTTCCTCATAAGAGGCTACTAAACCTTGTCTTATTACAACAGTGATGCTTGAACGTGTGTTTGATCAGACAAGAAAAGCATATGTTGCTATATGAGGATTCATCCAGAGCCACTAGGGACCCCAGACTGCAAGCTCAGCTTCAAATACAGCGTTAATGAAGATTAAACTTCCCAGTTCTCATTTGCAGTCACCTTTATAAGCACATTGATTATTTCACTGTGATGCACTTTGATTGATACATACGTTGATAGATACAAATTTGTTTTGGGTGTTTTCTCTTACAAATTTAAAAGTTTAAAAATTTTCAAATTTCTGAGTTTTCTTTTTACTTATTAATTTTTATTTTTTTTTAAATGGTGTGCTACATTTACCTTGATTTCAGAAGTTTGATTGACGAGGCAAGTGAGTGGCCACACCACTGCATTCTGGGCCTTTTGTGCAGGTTTTTATCGAGCAACCTGGAGGACGCTGCAGTAATCGAGGCAGATATAACCACGAATTGTACGGGTAAGATGTGATTTTTATATGGTGTAAAGCACAAAGCGGCTTGACTGGGGAATCAGAGGAATTCACTGCTCATCAATCATGACACCCGGGTTTTATTACAACCTTTGGAGGAGCAACGGCAGTTAGAGGCAACATTTATGATGATGACAGGAATCCTGGTTGATCTTCTGGACATTGAGCTGGCAATTAGATCTAGAGCAGACATTAACCTCTGTTTTATTTTGATTTATGGGATGGAATTAAACAAACTCCATTGCCAATCCTCACGGGATACCTGGAATCGATATTACAAGTGCGTCACAGACATCATTAAAAAAATTCTTGGCATTAAAAAAGATGAAATGTCCGGATCTTTCCTTATTTTTCTATGGAGCTGAAAGCTCCTGATGTCTGAGTTCTGGTCCCTGTGTAACTAATGCTCAGCAGCCATTGGCTTGTCTGTGTTTGAGGGGCGGAGCTTATCTATAGTTAAGTTAGCTCATTAACCTGTGGAATACATAATACTAACAATAATAATAATGATCCATCCTCCACGATTCAACAGCTTGTAGCTCCACCTTTAGCAAGCAGTTTTTACAGTTTTTTATGTTTGAAAATCCATAAAACGGATGCAAGTTCAGGATCTTTTTTATTATGGAGCTGAAGTCTAGTCTGATATATCAAGCCACCACATCCAGAAAGATGTAGGTTCAAATGTATGTACCTGCAAAGTTAATTTAAATCTGCTTGCGATCATTCTAGAGAGTTCTGGTTCCTGTGCATCTGATATTTAGAGGCCTCACCTGACCTAAAGATCAACTGCCTCATCCCACTGCAGCTTCACAAAAATACAGAAAAAACAACAAGCAACAAAACAATTAATAATAATAATAGAAATAAAAACGACCCCCACCCTCATAACTAAATAAACTAATATTTTCAAAAAGCCAGAACCTGACCGCCTCCATCTGAAAGCTGTTCAGGTGAACTATAAATACTTGTCTTTTAAAGAGCAAGAGCTTAGTAAAGCTGAAAGCTGCAGCGTTTAAGCACAAGATTAGTGTTTTTCTCTTGTGTAATGTTATTATTGGAGGCACCGGGCTGGTGACGGGGAGGAGGGACCGAGGGATCCTCCACCGGAGCAGGAAGCTGCTGCTGGGACCCAAACAGCCACCATCATGTGCATCTACCGACCTACGAGAGCAGATAGGGATGCAAAATGAGGCTTTTTGAAGCATTGTGTGATAACGTGGTTCACTACCTGATGCTCCATTCAGTTCCCTTTAGTGACATCTACTGGCAGGAGCCACTGCACCAAATGTATGAGGGACAAAACAAATAAATATAAAAATAAATAAATACTACAGAGCCCCTTTGGTGACATTTGAAAAAAATTAAATAATGCGTGGCCACAAGTTATTAATGCGTGGCCACGCATTATTTTATTTTTTTCAAATGTCACCAGAGGGGCTCCGTAAAATACACATATAAACAAATAAATAAATAAATATAAAATAAATAAATACACATATAAATGTAGAAAAAAGAAATGTAGAAAAGAAAAAAATGTAGAAAGACATGAACAATGATAAAATACACAAATAAATACATAAATAAATACACATAAAGATGTATAAAAAAGAAATGTAGAAAAGAAAGAAATGTAGAAACACAGAAACAATGATAAAATACACATATAAATACACATAAAGATGTAGAAAAAAGAAATGTAGAAAAGAAAGAAATGTAGAAATACACAAACAATGATAAAATACATAAATAAATAGACAAATACAAGTTCAAAAAAAGATGTTGCCTTTTTCATGAGCAAAGCATGTATTTATTTATTCATTTATGCATTTATATATTTATCCAGGACCAGGAAACGGGCAGGTATCATCTCTGCAGATCCCTCAAACCCAGGACACCGTCTGTTTGAACTCCTTCCCTCTGGACGGATCTACAGAGCTCTGTACGCCAAAACCTCCAGACTCAGAGACAGTTTCTTCCCCCAAGCTGTTGCTCTGATGAACTCTCATCACTCATAGACTCTCAGAGTAATCAACCACTGTGCAATAATAATAATAATAATAATAATAATAATAATAACCTCAATCATATGCTGTAACAATGCACCTTTCAATAACCATGACTACCTCATACTGCTGCATCTTTCACTTTAAAAAAAAGAATTGTATATATGTTAATAACAGTTGACATTTGTCTATTTACTGTACAGTGAGCGAAAATAACCAAGTCAAATTCCCTGTCTTGTTTGACCTGACTTGGCCAATAAACCTGATTCTGATTCTGATGTATGAATGTTTGTATTGCTGCATTTAAGGAACACCAGTATGTTGGATTTTACGCCTACAGCTTGAGTGTAAGGGGATCATGTGTGGTGTATGTTCATTTCAAGTTGGGTTTCCTACTCGTGGAGGGTTTTGCTACTGCAGTAGTTATGGGTGACTTACTTAAACCAACTTATATTTCTTTTTCTTAAAAAAAAAAAAAAAAAAAAAAGAGTCAAGGACAGAAAGAGGCACTCAATATATTATATTTTTATGTCTGGTATTTTCTTTTAGCTGGACGTATCTATTGTAACGTTTACTTTTACTGGCATTTAATACAAATATTTTAGCTATTTTTCCACTTCCGAGGTTCATTTTGCACCTTTCAATAACCATGTCTACCTCATACTGTATATATGTTAATAAGAGCCATTTGTCTATTACTGTTTGTAACTATTTAAATCTGGGTTCAGTGAGAGAAAAAAAAACGAAAACAAATTCCCTGTCTGGCATGTTTATACTTGGCCAATAAAGCTTACCGTATTTTCACGACCAAAAGGCGCATATAAACGTCTTATATTTTTTTCAAAATGTGCGGCGCGCCCAATACACGAATCCGGCGACCGGTTTGTGTGTGCCGCCATTTTGCTGCGGTCACAGGTGTCAATCAATTCATGATGCTGTTATTGTAACCTGACGCTCTACAGCATCATGAATAGCTGGATTGATGATGTTAGACAGTGGCCTCCCATAATTAATGAAGGTATCTTAAATTAATGCTGATGTTAATTTATAAATAATGATTTGTTTGAGCGATAAGCAGGAAAGAATAGAGGAATAGGGAGATAAGGGAGTGTATGAAACACTGTAATATAGCATACGTTAAGTGTGCTGATGTTAGCAAGCTAGCAGCGAGACATTTAATCATTATGGAAAGGCTACGTGATTAAAAAAACAACAACAACAACACCTGTTTATGTTTTGTTTTATTTTAGGTATCCAAGAATATTTTATTGATCGCCAGGTCTCTAATTGAAGGGCAGAACTATCTCAGCTCCGGATGGGTCGGGCAAATTCTGCACCGCCATTTAGATAAGAAGTTAGCTGTTGGGCTATGCTAACCTGAATGCTAGTCATTTTGACATGGAGAGAATGACAATTAGTAAATACTTACCGTACTGTTTTTATTTGGGACAAAGTCCTTTCTGTGGATGTTTTGTATCCACCTCTGGCGAACACCTTTGTCCTCGGCACGCCCAGGAAATCGGTGTAATCTGTACGGTCTGGCACAAGGACAGTCTTCGTTTGGTAATGGACTGTGTGTTTTGCATAACGTTTTTTTCCATATTTGTAATTTTCCACTGCTGTTTGAACAGCCAAGAACGGCACAAGTCCTCCCCGAAGTCCGAGACATTTTAAACTTAAAGCACTCCGCTTTTGGGGACCCTTTCATTCAAAAGCGCTGAAATACAAATATATTAAGAGAGCCTGGCAGGGAGCCGCCACCGCAGCAATGGCGGCCGCTCTACTTCCGTTTTTTGCTGGATTCGTGTATAGCGCAGTGCGCCCAATGTGTGTTGTTATTGTAAGGCGGACGTAGTTGAGGCCACCATGAGAATGTTAAAGGGGGATGCGTGCCCATCTCACAGCCGATGGGAAAAAAGAAGTGAAACAAATTGCTATTATTCCGGGAGGTCTGACAAAGGAACTCCAACCCCTGGACATCGGTGTGAACCGGCCGTTCAAGGTGAGGCTGCGAGCGGCGTGGGAGCGATGGATGACGATGGAGACCACAGCTTCACAAAGAGTGGAAGGCAGCGCCGGGCAAACTACGCCACCGTTTGCGGATGGATTGTAGATGCGTGGGCTAACGTGTCTGCTGGGACTGTTGTACGAGCTTTCGCAAAAGGCGGCATCATTTCCTAGGGGCCGCACGGCACGGAAAGTGACTCTGACAGCGAAGAAAGTGGAACTGGCATATTTGATTTAGCGCAGCTGTTTAATTCAGAAACGGAGGATGAGGACTTCGATGGGTTTGACTAATGACGCTTGTTTTAATTTTTGATTATTCATAGGTGATTTAAAAGATGTTAGTACTTTGTAATAAAGACTTAAATAAGCACAATCAAACTCAGTTTTGCTCCCGCTCTATTTTTAAATACGCACACTTGTATGCTTGTGTGTGTGTTGTTGTAAGGCGGTGCGCCATATGTGTGTGTAGATGGCGCCTTTTCGTTTGGTACACCGTGTGTTTGTGTTAAATACAGAAATGGCACACGCTGCGCCTTTTCATATGGTGCGCCATATGGTCGTGAAAATACGATATTTTGATTTTTATTCTGATTATTATTATGATTCTGATTATTATTCTGATTCTGATTCTGATTTTGATTATTATTCTGATTCTGATTATTTTGATTATTATTCTGATTCTGATTATTATTCTGATTCTGATTCTGATTATTATTCTGATTCTGATTCTGATTCTGATTATTATTCTGATTCTGATTATTATTCTAATTCTGATTCTGATTATTATTCTGATTCTGATTATTATTCTTATTTTGATTCTGATTATTATTCTGATTCTTATTCTGATTCTGATTATTATTCTGATTCTTATTCTGATTCTGATTATTATTTTGATTCTGATTATTATTCTTATTTTAATTCTGATAATTATTCTGATTCTGATTATTATTCTAATTCTGATTCTTATTCTGATTCTGATTATTATTCTGATTCTGATTATTATTCTGATTATTATTCTGATTCTGATTATTATTCTGATTCTGATTATTATTCTGATTCTGATTATTATTCTAATTCTGATTCTTATTCTGATTCTGATCATTATTCTGATCCTGATTATTATTCTGATTCTGATTCTGATTCTGATTATTATTCTGATTCTGATTATTATTGTTATTTTGATTCTAATTCTGATTATTATTCTGATTCTGATTATTATTCTGGTTATTATTCTAATTCCGATTCTGACTCTGATTATTATTCTAATTCTGATTCTGACTCTGATTATTATTCTGATTATTACTATTCTGATTCTGATTGTTATTCTTATTTTGATTCTAATTCTGATTATTATTCTGATTCTGATTCTGATTCTGATTCTCATTCTGATTCTGATTATTATTCTAATTCTGATTCTGACTCTGATTATTATTCTAATTCTGATTCTGACTCTGATTATTATTCTGATTATTACTATTCTGATTCTGATTGTTATTCTTATTTTGATTCTAATTCTGATTATTATTCTGATTCTGATTCTGATTCTCATTCTGATTCTGATTATTATTCTAATTCTGATTCTGACTCTGATTATTATTCTGATTGTTATTCTGATTCTGACTCTGATTATTATTCTGATTCTGATAATTATTCTAATTCTAATTCTAATTCTGACTCTGATTCTGATTATTATTCTGATTCTGATTATTATTCTGATTATTCTGATTCTGGTTCTGATTCTTATTCTTATTCTGATTGTTATTCTAATTCTAATTTATATTCTGATTCTTATTCTGATTATGATTATTATTCTAATTCTGATTCTGACTCTGATTATTATTCTTATTATTATTATTCTGATTGTTATTCTAATTATTATTATTATTATTATGATTATTATTCTAATTCTAATTCTGACTCTGATTATTATTCTAATTCTGATCATTATTCTGACTGATTATTATTCTGATTCTGATTGTTATTCTAATTCTGATTCTGACTCTGATTCTGATTATTATTCTGATTCTGATTATTATTCTGATTCTGATTATTATTCTGATTCTGATTATTATTCAGATTATTCTGATTCTGATTCTTATTCTTATTCTGATTGTTATTCTAATTCTAATTCTGATTCTGATTCTTATTCTTATTCTGATTATGATTATTATTCTAATTCTGATTCTGACTTGATTATTATTCTTATTATTATTATTATGATTGTTATTCTAATTATTATTATTATTATTCTGATTATTATTCTAATTCTAATTCTGATTCTGACTCTGATTATTATTCTAATTCTGATTATTATTCTGACTGATTATTATTCTGATTCTGATTGTTATTCTAATTCTGATTCTGACTCTGATTGTTATTCTGATTATTATTATTCTGATTCTGATTATTATTCTAATTCGGATTGTGATTATTATTCTGATTCTGATTATTATTCTAATTCTGACTCTGACTCCGAGGTGGTTGCAGCGTCACCAGGGACGGCCCCCACGCCTGTCTGGTCTTGAGCCCCGCCGTCAGAGCGGCTTCAGAGCGGCGTCCCCGAGCAGAGTTTGGGGGGGAATCGCGGTGGAAATGAAGGAGGTGAACGGCTGCGGTGTGCGCTCCTCCGTGAGCTTCCTGTCCCGCAGGGAGACCACGGGGCAGCCGCTGCTGAAGGACGACTTCCAGAGGCGCAGGCTGGCCGGCTGCACCAGCCTCTTCAAGAGGGACATGCTGGGGCACTTCGGCTGCGTTAACGCCATCGAGTTCTCCACCCGCGGGGGAGAGTGGCTGGTGTCCGGTGAGTGAAGCCCCGCCCCCCCGCTGTAGCCGCCTAGCCGCTAGCGGGCCCCGGCTAGCGCGGCTAACGTGGCTAACGTAGCCTGGGCCGGTTCCGCACTGAAAATAAATAAAATAAAATAAATAAAAATAAATAAATGAAATAAAATAATTAAATAAAATTAACAAAAAAATAATAATTATAATAATAATAAATACATAATAAATTAATAATAAATAAATAAATAAAAAAAGAATTATAACAATAATAAAAAAATAAAAAATAAATAAATGAAATAAAATAAACCCTAAACCCGACACACACACCGTGGGCGGCCAGAACCCGGGACCAGGTCCAAAAACCGACCCATCTGTCCCGGTTTGGTTGCTGCTGGTTTCTCCATTTTGGCTCCGCAGGCTGTGTTTACTTTCCGTGCTGGAGCTGAAAATCACTCAAAACCCACTTTTATCAGCTCCATAGCTGCCGGCCCAGGTGTGGCACACTTGATAAATGCAAGACACCGACTTTGCAACAGACACAGGGGTTGATTTCCTCCTGGAAACCCCAAATAAAAGTCAAACTTGGGTTTTGTTATTAAGATGACATCCTGGTCCAGGATTGATGTGACGTCACACACCGGTCAAGTCTGCAGCCCCAGCTGGAAAAACAATGATCAATGATCAATTTATATTAATTCACCTGACATGGGACTGGTCTGTATTCCAGACCGCCTAAACCGAGACCAAAACACTACCAGGACCAGAGAGTCTCAAGACCAGAGAGTAGGGCTGGGCGATATATCGAGATTTTAATATATATCGATATATTTTCGAACGCGATATGGTACGAGACAATATCGTTTATATCGATTTAAAAAAAAATATATATATATATTTTTTTATGATTTTGATATAGCTTATTTTGTGACAAATTGACTTGAATGTTTTATTTGAGATTTGCACAAATGTTTTGTTATTTGCACAACTGTCAACCTCAGTGGAAAAGTCTGCCTGTTACTGTCTACATTGTATTAATTGCACAGTGTATTTTAATTTAATTGTTATGCAGGAAAGGGATATTTGTTTTACTTTATTCAAGAAGCATTTTTATTCTATATATGCAGGCAGTTTATTTTTATTTCATTTGTTTTATACATTTTGATATTGTGCAGACCTCTGTTAATAAATACCTGTGTGACATTTGGCACGAGGCTTTGTATTAAAACTGACTGATTTTTTTAAGGGTTTGCCTCAGAAAAAATGAAGCTAACAGAGATGCTATGCTATAATGCTTTGGGGGAAACCCCAATTATGGCACAGAAAAAATATCGATATATATGGAGTATCGCCATTCAGCTAGAAAATATCGAGATATGACTTTTGGTCCATATCGCCCAGCCCTACCAGAGAGTATCCAGACAAGACCAGAGAATATCAAGAGAGTATCAAGACTAGTTCAGCTCAAGACCAAAAAGAAACCTAGTTATTTCATAATCTTGCGTGAGTTGTAGAACATCAGCACATTCCTGTCAAGTTTTGGATTTAAAAATAAGGGAAATTTTCCGCCGCTGTCCCACCAGCCCAAGCAAGGTCCAGTATCTTACATTTTAAGATACATTTGCAAGAAATCCTAAATATCTACCTGTCAACCACTTACAAACTACAATTATGTGCTCAGAATCTGAGAGTCCGACCTTTGTTGACACTGAAATGCTGTGGACATTCCTGTGTATTGAAAAATAAGGGGAATTTTCCGCTGCTGTCCCACCAGCCCAACCAAGTGGAGTGGAGTACCTTACACCTTACATTTTAAGATATATTTACAAAAAATGTAAAATAATTACCTGTCAACCACTTACAAACTACAATTATAATAGAGCCTCAATGAAAACCCCCAAAAATTTAAAGCACATGTATTCATTTTAAATATTTTCAGTTTATATACACTAGTGATCCACCGAATGTTCGGTAACCGAAATTGTTCGGCCAAAAATGGCACAAAAAAAAATTCGGTGTTCAGTGGAATAAGTGGGGAAAAAAACGAACAATTAATAACAGCATGTTTAGATGACGTAATCAAACAGCGAACAGCGTGGAGTGAGGGGGCGAGCGGTGTTAAATGCAGCAAACATGTCAGCATGTCAGATCATTACTTGGATGTGGGAAAAAGCAGAGGAGAAATGATCCAGGCTGAGTTGGATTTGGGAAACCGCTTGGTGATGGAGACGGTTACGGGACGTACAGCAGAGAAAAGGTCGTACTACCGACGCGGTGGAGAACCCTCACTGTCTCATATGACGAGATCCTCCAAGAAAATAACCCAGATTTTTACAATTATTATACAGGGCTTTAAATTGCGGTGATCAGCCCCACCGCGACCCGATGAATTGGATTTGAACGGGAGAAAATGAAAAAGGAGTATGAGAAAAAATACAATAAGTACAGTAAGACAAATTGTGACTGGCGAGTATTTCACTGCACATTTATTTGATTTATGCAATGGTGAAAAAAATGGCAAAATAAATGAAAAACTGCGAAGAACCATTGTTCGGTATTATTCGGTATTCGGCTGGTGTTGATGTGTAAGCGATACGCAGTCGCTGTAAGAGATTATCAGGACGGGAGTCCAAAGTTACTTTGGCTGACCACAACAGCTTCTGTACAAAATACGCAAATATACCGTCAAAGGAAATGAAACTGATGTTTAAATATGAACAAAAGTTATTTGTGTTGCTTTAACCTAGGCCTGTGTTGAAAAAAATAAATTTTCTGATTCTAAATCGATTCTTATATTAATTCCTAAAAATCGATTCATATGTCTAAAGATTGATTTTTTTTATTTTTTTATTTATTTATTTTTTTTCATCATTACATTACAACTTTTGGTATTTTTTTGTTTATGCCCAAAAAAGGAATGTTTTGTTGGACACAAGAATAACTGGTGCAATGTTTTTGCCGGTAAATATGTTTAAAGGTATAAAAAAAACACAGTTTTCAGATATAATTGCATAAATTGTCTATATTTCATTACTTTATATACCGTACTGTCTTGGGGTTACATTTGCAAAAAATGCTAAAAACCAAATTTCTCAAAAACCGAAATAGACAGAAAATGGAAAAAATTAAAATGGAATGTAAAAAAAAATAAAAGCGATTTTATACCTGCCCTGGATCCGTTTGATAATTCTGCCCCACGATGTTTCTGAAAGCAGTTCTATCAGCATTCTGGGAGCTGATTGGTCCTTACAGCATCATTAGCTGCCAATACTTGCTGTTGTAAGGTTTTTTACCTGCCACTGTTTATGTTATGTTTATTTAATAATTGCTCGGGTGTCAGGTTCTGGGTTTCTGCTGGAAAGCACCTAGAGACAACTTCTGTTGTAAAAGACACTATATAAATTGAATTGAATTGAATCTCAATATAATACTAGTGTTAATATGTTTCATAACTACAGTCATATAATTCATGCAACAGCTCAAAAAACAGTTTTAATAACACTAACCCAAATCAATATCGGAATCAAATCGGATCTAATCAAATCTTGATAATTGATTCTGAATCTTAAGAATCAGAATCGAATCGGTTCTTGACATTTGAATGGATCCCCAGCCCTGGTAATCACACACCGATGTGCTGCGTTTGTTTGGTCCGTGTGAGTTTCCAGAAGCGATGACGGCTCTTTGTTCTTCCTGCTGTCTGCGGCAGACGTCGCCGGTTGGCAGGTTGTGGTTCGTTATTCGTGTGTTGACACTCTGGTGGTAACGGACCGTCTTTCCCCGCAGGGGGAGACGACCGGCGGGTTCTTCTGTGGGACATGGAGAAGGCCATCCACGGCCGGGCCAAGCCCATCAAGCTGAAGGGAGAGCACCTGTCCAACATCTTCTGCCTCGCCTTCGACAGCACCAACAAGAAGGTCTTCTCCGGAGGTGAGACCAGATCTGTCTGTCTGTCTGTCTGTCTGTCTGTCTGTCTGTCTGTCTGTCTGTCTGTCTGTACTTCTATCTATCTATACATTAGGGATGGGCGGTATGAACTAAAAAATGTATCACGATAATTTCTGGCATTTAACAATAAAAATGACGATTAAAAACGAGAGATCTCTGGGGGGGTGCGAAACTTTGTCTGCTTTGAGGATATGCAGTTGTAAAAATTATATTTACACATGTTAAATGAATAAAAAATCATAATAACACACCTAATGGAATACAGTAATCCAAGTCTGTATAAACCCATTTAGAAATATGTTTTGGTCATTTTAAAATACGTTAAAAAGTTATTTATCAGGATAAAAACTTAAAAACCTATTATTATATCATTATTCAACATTTAATCATGCTACTACTCCGACAGGTTGTTAAAGGAAAAATGATAAAAAATGTTGCGCTCATATTAAAAGAGAAATTTTTCAGAAATATTTTTATGTCCTTGCAATTATTTTTTGTGTGTATTTTATACATTGGTGACACAAAATGAAGGTGAGAAAAACAAAGTACAGGGTAAACCAAAGAGAAATGTATCAAAAAAACATAATTAATGTTCATTTTTTCAATTAAAGACTATTTTGCTGCTAGTACGTACAGGTCGGGGGGCCCGGCTGGTCTTAGACACAAGTAGGGGGGAAACAAGGAAAAAAGGTTGGGAACCACTGATCTAAAAGAATACTAAATACTACTAAACTACACCAATTCAATTGAATTAATAAAAACCAATTAAATTAGTCCACCTGTGCTGCAAAACTGGAATGACTCAAATGAAACAAGTTTGAAATGTAAGAACAGATTCAACATTTATTCAAACTGTATGGCTTAAACAGTGGGATAACAGCAAACAGCAAAAGTACCATTGTCCTTCAAGTTTTCTTAGCTTATAAAATCACAAAGTAGAAAAAAAAAAATACAACCTGATAAATAAAGAAACAGGACAAATAAATAAAAGCCATCCTTTGCACTCACTGTTTCTTTGCAGACTTTGCTCCTCGTCACTCTTTTTAAATCCAAACCAGTTCCAGATAACGGAGCTGGAGCCTCGTTTAACAACGAGCTCTCAGATCCGCCTTCCGCCATGTTTGTTAAGGCTGAATTATGGTTCTGCGTTAAATTGACGCAGAGCCTACATCGTAAGCTCTGCGTGGATTTAACGCAGAACCATAATTCAGGGTTTACACAAAAACGTCATAAACAGGAATTTATCGTTTTTACCGGGAAATGACAAATTCTTACCGTGGGGAATTTTTTTGACGGTTTATCGTGAATGGTAAAATATCACCCATTCCTACTATACATATATACATCTATCATCTGAATCTTTAATTACACTGTAACGTTCATGTTTTTAATTCTATTCATCTGGTTACTGAAATAAAAACACTAACATGATGTAGAAACTTCATATATGTATGAAAAATCACTTCTCAGCTCATAAAACACAGTTGTATTAAGCTAAATAACTTACATTACTTTAAGTTCAACTTCCTGACGAAGCTCAAATCTGGGATTAATGTAGTTTGTAATTATTAAAATAAAAGCAACAAATAACTAGAAGAAACCAGTTTTAACTGATTACACTTAACTGAGGTTTTTAAAAGCTACTTTACTGATAATCAATAAGGAATTGGAAAATACTTATATTGATCCTTCTAATGATTTTGACTTTAGTGTGTCAATCATGACGTCACCATGGTAACAACACTTGATGCCTTCATAAACAGGGTCAGCATGTTTGCAGTGAGGGAGATTCTTGTTCTGGCTTGTTTTTGAGTTTGTGGCGTGATTTTCTCTGCAGGAAACGACGAGCAGGTGATCCTTCATGACGTGGAGAGGAGGGAAACGCTGAACGTGTTCCTGCACATCGACGCCGTGTACAGCCTGTCCGTCAGCCCCGTCAACGACAACGTGTTCGCCAGCTCCTCGGACGACGGCCGCGTCCTCATCTGGGACACCCGCGAGCCGCCGCACGGAGGTACGTGGGACGCCGCGTCAGAGAGCCCTGACTGTTTTCTTCATCGTGCTCCCACAGTGTTCATAGCCACTCCCGCCCGCTCCCGCAAAACTCTGAGAATTCATGCCCGCACAATAATAGAGATGCATTGATTTAGTGTCTTCTCCCGTCCCGAAAGAGAAATGTCCTGGACAAATCTATCTGATTTAATGTTAACATGATCATTGTGGAGCTTGATGGATAATTGACAGTTCATAGGCACCTGACCGAAAGTTAGATGCATCATTGTCATCGTCGCACAAGCTATTTCACCTTTCACGCACGCATCAAAATACGGTATGTGATTGAGGTTATAGCAACAAGAGTAGGCTGTGAGTGGCTCAAATAACATAAAATAGACAAAGTTAACGAACGAAACAAATTAATCGCTTGGCCATTATACAGGACTGTCTCAGAAAATTTGAATATTGTGATAAAGTTCTTTATTTTCTGTAATGCAATTAAAAAAACAAAAATGTCATACATTCTGGATCAGCAATATTAAAATAATAAAAGACTTGCAATATTTCAGTTGATTTGTAATGTATCCAGAATGTATGACATTTTTAGGGCCCGAGCACTTACAGTGCGAAGGCCCTATTGTATCAGTAGGAATTTTTTTTTCTTTCTTTCCTTTTCTTTCTTTATTTTTTTTCTTTCTTCTGACAAAAGGAGGGCCTTTTTTCCCCCTAAACGTGCCCCAAAAAGTCACCAAATTTTGCACGCAAGCCAGGCCTGGTGAAAAATGTGATATTTCATTGTTTGCATTAATGGGCGTGGCCTAATGGCTCAACAGCGCCCCCTTGAAAACTTTGTGCCTCAAGCCCCACAATACGGTTTGACGTACATGAACGAAAATCGGTAAACACCTGTATCATGTCGCAACTTAAAGAAAAGTCTCTTGGCGCCATGGCCCAAACCCAACAGGAAGTCATTCATTTTGAATTAATTGTGTAATTTTGGCGCAATTTATGCCATTCCTTCGGCAATTAATACGGCCCGAACCGTAACGTGCACCCAGGTGTGTTATACATCAAAATGTGTGTCTCCATCCTCCGACACCACGCATTACTTTTCTCTTTCAAAAGCGTTACCGTGGCGACGCTAGACGCCAAAAAGCGCGCCCACCCTTCATCTGATTGGTTCAGACAGAAAAAACTTTGTGCCTCAAGCCCCATAATACGGTTTGACGTACATGGACGAAAATCGCTACACACCTCGGCCGCTCGGTGGCGCAGTGGGTTAAGCAGCGGGCCATATACTGAGGCTACAGTCCTCCTCCTGCAGCGGTTGCGGGTTCGAATCCAGCCCGTGCACCTTTGCTGCGTGTCTTCCCCGTTCTCTCTCGCTACCCCTTTCCAGTCTGCATCTCCAATAAAGGGCCACTAGAGCCCAAAAAAACCTTTAAAAAAAAAAAAAAAAAAAAAAAAAAAGAAAATCGGTACACACCTGTATCATGTCGCAACTTAAAGAAAAGTCTCTTGGCGCCATGGCCGAAATCAAACAGGAAGTCGGCCATTTTGAACATTCTGAATTACTCGCGTAATTTTGGAGCAATTTATGCCATTCCTTCGAGAGTTAATTCAGCCTGAACAGTAACGTGCACCCAGGTGTGTTATACGTCAAAATGTGCGTCTCCATCCTGCGACTATGCGCATTACTTTTCTCTTTCAAAAGTGTTACCGTGGCGACACTAGACGCCAAAACGCGCGCCCCCCCTTCATCTGATTGGTCCATATTTGATAGTTCCCCAAAAGTCACCAAATTTTGCACCAAGCCAGGCCTGGCGATAAATTTGATATTTCATGGTTTGCATTAATAGGTGTGGCCTAACGGCTCAACAGCGCCCCCTGGAATACTTTTCTCTGCCATAACTTTTGAATGGTTTGACATAGAGAGTCGTGAGTGTTGAGTCCTTGACCATAATTGGTGAAAATTAGCCCCGCCCCTTCTTCTGATTGGTTGTCCCTATTTTCTGCAATAACTTTTGAATGGTTTGACATAAAAAGTCGTGGGTGGTGTCATTTCTGATATGCTTATGGGGGGCGGTGGCCGTGAGTGCGAGGGCCCGTTCATCGCTGCTTGCAGCTTTAATTGTTTTTGTAATTGCATTACAGAAAATCACAATATTCTAATTTTCTGAGACAGTCCTGTATTGTATTGCTGTGGAGGAAGAGAATGCTGCTGACCGACTGAGGTTCCAATCCCTCGTCTCTTTTCCAAGATGCTCCACAGACACTAAACGCAGTTTCTCCAAATATCTGACTTGCCTTGATTTCTTTCTTTTGTAAAGACCTTGTTTGAGGTTTATTTTCCACCTCATTGATTTCCACCTTGTCGCTAGGCTACATCCCGATCCCACAGTTTTTTTTAGCCGCCCGTTCCCGCGAGATTTGCGTTGGGTCCTGCGGGACCCGGTGGGACCCGATCCCAACGCAGCCCCCGACCGCGTAACCCTCGCCGTGTGTGTCCGCCGACCCCGCCGGACCGGGAGGGCCCGCGGCTGCCGGTTCAACCGCCACATCCTTCTATTTTGGACACTTGTGACCACGTTGGACTAATAACAAGCTCGGCAGCTCCCGGTCTGTCATTTCTGCCAGATGGGCTCCTATATCGGTACGAGTCCCCCGTTAAAGCAGGGAAGTCTCAAATAAAGCATTGCCATGCTTCCTCAAATAAAAGCTGAGGTTTTGATTCACTGCAGCTGCCGAGGGTAAAACTAGTCATCCTCATTATTATTCTGATCCAGTGTGACGTGCTTTACTCCAGCTTCCTGCCTCGACCAGTTTTACTTGGGTAAAGTTGCTTTCGTCAAGGAAAATTATGACTAAATATTGTCGTCAACGATTCTTTATCACCTGAGGAAAACGAGACGCAACAGAAATGCAGGTCATGTGACGATAACGATAATTCAGGGCTCCAGACTGCGACCAAATGCTCGCATTTTGCGACCAAAATTTGAGTATGTGCGACTGAATTTCATGTCCACTCGCACACGTGCGACCAGTAAATTTGCCAGTGTTTTTTTTTTTTTTTTTTTTTTTTTTACACGTTAAACGTGGAAGGGGTGCGTCAATGAACCCCCATATTTGCAGGCCAATGAGTGTGAAAGGGAATGAGTTGGGGGATCTATTTATTTATTTATTTCGTTTAATTTCACCAGCTCAAAGCAGGTATTACGCCCGGACGACAATTAATGCGACACAACTCGCTGCCGCCGCGGCGCGCACATAAAGTTAGAAGAAAGAGGCGGCGGGTATGTTTGGTTTTAGTAACATCATGCTCAGGCCATGAGTCTGCAATGGCCCGGACGGGAGACACATGTAGCTCAGTGCTTAACTTTTATTTTTAATCCACTCTATATTCTTCTGGTTGTTCTCCGATATGTCCCCTAAAGCCTGATTTATGGTTCCGCCTTAAATCGACGCAGAGCTCTGCGTTGTTGTAACGCGGAACCATAAATCAGCCTTCACCCGGTACATACATAGGTTTCTCTAAACATCTGTCCCCGCTACAGTTTTAACTAAAAGAAAATGTGCTCCAATACAGCAGGTCTCATAATTTTATTTTGAACACTGCTTAAAATTTGCTTGACACAAATGAAAGTTAAATTTTAACACGTGGGAAAAACACCTAACCTTTTAAGTGATGTGTGTTATCAGGTGTAATGGCATTTTTAGGTTAGACATACGAATATTTCTTGGTAAGATCCTTAGTTATTTGAGTGAAGGCAGTGAATTTGGTCAACTGGTGTAAGTTCAGGGTTTTAGTAAAGACACAAGTAGGGAAATGTTATTGGCCAGTACCCCCAATATTTGTACATTTGTTAAGTACTGTGTTTAACAGTTACATTCATGGCTGAAAGGTTACTAAGCACTTTGTTACCAAGCACTTTTTTTTATCATGTGAATGTATGTTTTTTTTATATATAATGACAGCAATGGTGCTGTCAGTTTACTTTATGTTGCGGCATCTTTAAAAATGCACAATACAATGTAACACTGCATTTGAAACAGCACATTGTGGTAATTCATTAATCTTTTATGAAATACGTATTACTAATACACTGAAATGTAGTAGAAATGTAAACATTTGGTTAGCGTGTCGATAAACGATGTGCGCTCCTAAAATTTCTGATTGTGCCCCTAAAAATTTTCAGTTAGGGGCCACTGTGCTCCTAGTGAAAAAAAGTTAGTCTGGAGCCCTGTAATTAAATATACAGGACTGTCTCAGAAAATTGTGATAAAGTTCTTTATTTTCTGTAATACAATTACAAAAACAAAAATGTCATACATTCTGGATTCTTTACAAATCAACTGAAATATTGCAAGCCTTTTATTATTTTAATATTGTTGATTATGGTTTACAGTTTAAGATTAAGATTCCCAGAATATTCTAATTTTTTGAGATAGGATATTTGAGTTTTCTTAAGCTGTAAGCCATGATCAGCAATATTAAAATAATAAAATGCTTGTAATATTTCAGTTGATTTGTAATGAATCCAGAATGTATGACATTTTGGTTTCTGTAATTGCATTACAGAAAATCACAATATTCTAATTTTCTGAGACAGTCCTGTATAATCCCACATCGTCGACGAATAAAAACCAGACTAAAATGTAGATTATAGATTTTCGAATTCTAAATAATTAAATCCAAATTAAAAAACATCATGTAACCGTGGCCATAGATGTGGAAAAGAAAACCCAATGTGTCGTTGAAAAAGAAAAAGATGGGGAGAAATGTGGAAAAATAAATATGTTGTAAACTCAAATGAGAGTCTTCTGTATCTGGAATGAATGTATTCTTGAGTCTATAAGGTAACAATAATATAATAATAAGATAACCTTGTTTGACTCTTTGACTAAAACGAGACTAAAATGGTCCTGGACAATTCTGACTAAAATAAGACTAAAATGCTCAGACTTTTAGTCAACTGAAACTTGACACGACTAAAAGGAGAATGAACGTGACTAAAACTAGAATTGAAACAGGCTGACAGAAACAACACTAGTGCGGAGAACATGTCTCAGAGGACGATCTGGAGAGCAGCATAGTGATGTTTTGTCAAAGCTCTTTGGCATCGCCTGGTCTTGTGGTCGTATTTCCTGGCAAAGCCCCGTCAGCTGCTCCAACGTGTAAACAACTTTCCCGTCGTCATGGTTACTCACCATAACTGATGGTTTAACGAAAAGGGCCAGAATTACAAGCGTGAATCCTGTGATGAGAAGGAACAACAAACCGGTCCAGGAAACCTTGAACAGACGCAGAGAGACGCGATAAATGAGCGAAGCGCACGTCTTCATGTCCTTCTGGGACAGGGGTCGGCAACCCGCGGCTCTAGAGTCGCATGCGGCTCTTTAGCGCCGCCCTAGTGGCTCCTGGAGCTTTTTCAAAAATGTTTCACCTTTTTTTTCCTTTTTTCTTTTCTTTTCCTTTTTTTCTTATTTTTTCCTTTTTTTCCTCTTTTTTCTTCTTTTTTTTCTTTTTTTTCTTATTTTTTCCTTTTTTTCCTCTTTTTTCTTCTTTTTTTTTCTTTTTTTTTCTTCTTTTTTCCTTTATTTCGTCTTTTTTTCCTTTTTCTCCTTTTTCCTTTTATAATCTCAACATTTCGACTTTTTTCTCAAAATTTTGACTTTTTTCTCGACATTTCCACTTTAATCTATAATCATAATCAGAATCAGAATCAGAATCAGCTTTATTGGCCAGGTTCGAACATTGTCCAACAAGGAATTTGATTCGGTTATTTCGCTCTTTGGTAGTAAAAAAAAAAAAAACAATAAACAAATAAACAATAAACAAATGTGGTATTACTATCTACAGTATAAACATTTTAACATTTTAAGGTGCAGCAGTTTGAGGTAGTGATAAAAGAAGGATAGTTCTGAATAAAAATAAGAATAAGTATAAGTATAACCTATATACAATTTTAACAGACAAATTATACAAAAAAATACAAAAAATTATACAAAAGGAAGTACAAAAGTGAGAGGTGCAGCAGAGTGAGGCAGACATGATTATTAAAGAGGGTGCTGGATGATTTTTATTGCACGTGTTTGGTTACTCTGAGACTTATTATTTGTGGGAGTTCATCAGAGCAACCGCTTGCGGGAAGAAACTGTCTTTGTGTCTGGAGGTTTTGGCGTACAGAGCTCTGTAGCGCCGTCCAGAGGGGAGGAGTTGGAACAGGCGGTGTCCCGGGTGTGAGGGGTCTGCAGAGATTCGACCTGCCCGTTTCCTGGTCCTGGACCGGTACAGGTCGTCGATAGATGGGAGGTTAGTCCCAACTATCCTCTCTGCAGTCCTGATAGTCCGTTGCAGTCTGTGCCTGTCCAGTTTGGTGGCTGATGCAAACCAGACAGTGATGGAGGAGCAGAGAACAGACTGGATGATGGCAGTGTAAAAAGTGATCAGCAGCTGCTGTGGCAGGTTGAACTTCCTGAGCTGCCGCAGGAAGTACAACCTTTGCTGCGCCTTCTTCCTGACGGAACTGATGTGGGTGGTCCACTTCAGGTCCCGGGAGATGGTGGACCCCAGGAACTTGAAGGAGTCTGTGGAGGAGACGGTGCTGTTGAGGATGGTGAGGGGGGAGGAGTGGCAGTGGGTTTTTCCTGAAGTCCACTGTCTTGAGCGGGTTCAGTTTAGGGCTGAACGATATGGACAAAATTTCATATCTCGATATTCATGCCAGATATCTCGATATCAATACGATACGATATGACTTCGGTTCGGTGAAAACCAAGCATTTTTCAGAAAAATAAAAACATCAGAAATCAAAAGAGTGCAGTTTTATTGATTAGAACTCACTGCCAGTCATCAACATTAACATAAAGTCACTCAATAATAAATAATAATCAAAATATTTTACTGTAGCTCCGCTTTAACGATAAATAACCAATGCAGTTAGAGTTAGAGTTCAGTACATGTTATTGATTGGACGCTGCAGCTGATCGGACTGTCACAACATCACTGCAGTTTCATGACGGAGTGAAGACAGATTACAGATTAAACTCATGTTTCACTCCCAGGTTTCATATTTGATTTATTTTCTGTTTCAACAATTAAATATCTAAAAATGTTAACTTTCAATCTGGTCAACAAAAGAACCAGAAACAACTTTCTTAATTTATTACTGCGCATGTGCAATCCCCCCATTTGTCCAATCCTTGTTTTTCAGTATCCTCCAACGAATAGGAAATAGAGAAAAGAGTTTTCCACTCGCTGTTTTAATTCCCAATTTCGATTTTCAAACACATCAATTAATTTTTTATTATCAAAACAAAAGATGGGGAACGGATTATTTTGGTTTATTTCTCGTTTTTATATACGGATGGACACGTCGCAATTTTCACCAAGCACAACTTGCACAACACCTCGCTCTGTTCGTCGACATCATCCTTTCTAAATCCAAAATACCTCCAAATAATGGAGGATGATTTATGTTTTGGCACAAAATTAGATTCTGCACTGCCACCGGCCGCATTATCCTCCGCAATCATGTCTCTTTTCTTCCGTTTGGATTTCTCCGCTCTTCTCCGCTCTCCTGTGTGTGTGGCTGTGTGCGTCTCAGTCACGTCTCCCTCCCACCCTCCTATGTTTGTCATTGGTTGGCTTCAGCTGTCGATCAACAGCAAGCATGAAATAAGCTTTGTGGTTGGCTGGCCGTAGTGGTGCGTTCAAGGGCAATCTTAAAAGTAGTGTTTATGGAGACTGCTCGAGCTGTACAAGCAGGGCGAGCGGAAATATATCGTTTATATCGTTGCTTTTCCGTTATTAATGTCTTGAATGTTATATCTCGATATAGATACGATAACGGTAATATCGTTCTAGCCTAGTTCAGTTCCAGGTGGTTCCGACCGCACCAGTGGACCAGCTGATCCACCTCCCGTCTGTACGCGGACTCGTCACCTTCCCGGATCAGGCCGATGACGGTGGTGTCGTCCGCGTACTTCAGGAGCTTCACAGACGAGTCCCCTGAGGTGCAGTCGTTAGTGTAGAGGGAGAAGAGCAGTGGCGAGAGGACGCACCCCTGGGGGGCGCCAGTGCTGATGGTCCGGGTGCTGGATGTGATGCTCCCCAGCCTCACCTGCTGCCTCCTGTCACTCAGGAAGCTGGTAATCCACTGACAGGTGGGGGCAGGCACGGTGAGCTGGGTGAGCTTCTGGTGGAGGATTGCGGGTGCGATCGTGTTGAACGCCGAGCTGAAGTCCACAAACAGGATCCTTGTTGATCCTTCCCCCAGTTCTAACTAATATAGAAACATGCAGCACGTGTTGTCTTCATTCTAAGGCTTATACAAGACTTCATTTTGTGCGGCTCCAGACATATTTGTTTTTTGTGTTTTTGGTCCAATATGGCTCTAAAACATTTTGGGTTGCCGTCCCTGTTCTGGGACAATCCTGCCTGAGCTAGATAGTTTAATTTGTGGTTAATACACCCGTCTTCTGTCCCCAGAGCCGTTCTGCCTGGCCAGCTACCCGTCGGCGTTCCACAGCGTCATGTTCAACCCCGTGGAGCCGCGGCTGCTCGCCACCGGCCAACTCCAAGGAGGGCGTCGGGTTGTGGGACATCCGCAAGCCGCGCAGGTCACATTCTTCTCTCTCTCTCTTTAGTTGTGTGTGTGTGTTTTCACCCATTTTTTCCCCCCCAACTTTATTCATTGAGGTTTTCATAGGTGGGATAATACAGGTACACAAATACTTGTAGTGGTCTGTAGAAATGGGCGATATTTTACCGTTCACGATAAACCGTCAAAAAAATTCCCACGGTAAGAATTTGTCATCTCGCGGTAAAAATGATAAATTCTCGTTGATGATGTTTTTGTGTAAAACTGATTTATGGTTCTGTGTTAAATCCACGCACAACGTACGGGAAGGAAGGAAGGAAGGAAAGAAGGAAGGAAGGAAGGGAAGGAAGGCAGGAAGGAAGGAAGCAAGGAAGGAAAGGAAGGAAGGAAGGAAGGAAGGAAAGGAACGAAGGAAGGAAGAAGGAAGGAAGGAAGGAAGGAAGGAAGGAAGGAAGGAAAGGAGGAAGGAAGGAAGGAAGGAAGGAAGGAAGGAAGGAAGGAAGGAAGGAAGGAAGGAAGGAAGGAAGGAAGGAAGGAAGGAAGGGAAGGAAGGAAGGGAAGGAACGGAAGGAAGAAGGAAGGAAGGAAGGAAGGAAGGAAGGAAGGAAGGAGGACAGGAAGGAAGGAAGGAAGGAAGGAAGGAAGAAGGAAGGAAGGAAGGAAGAAGGAAGGAAGGAAAACCAAACATGGCGGATCTGAGTCCATTTCAGTTTTGCAGTACAGATGTAACTCATTTAATTGTTTTTTATCAATTCAATGTTAATGGTGTAGTTTAGTAGTATTTAGTATCTTTTAGAGCAGTGATTTGGCTCCAAAGACTGAATGTGGTGATAGATTTATAGTTACAAAGTAGGTCCATACCGCCCATCCCTAGACAACCAACAGAGTATTGTCCATTGACCACGTTTACATGCAGTCAATAAGCCTTTTTCTAACCGTAATATTAGCAATAACCCGGTTACACGGCCATGTAAACACCAATAACCCCTTTGAATAACCAGAATTTGCTCATTATTCCGGTTTTTAAAAACCCCAATCTGACCCCTGGGTTACTCGCTTTTAAAACCTGAATATTGGGTCATGTAAACACCAAACGGAATATCCCCATCAACGGAACAGGAATTAGTTTTCTGCTCATGCTCTCGTTCACAAGGAATCCTGGTCTTTTGAGTCCAGGAAGTTCTTATAAACACGGAGAAACAAGACCAGGAGGAGACTAATCACTCATAAATGTAATGAAGGATATGAACATTTCTATGCATTTGTAGACGGTAGAAAGTACCGGGATAGCGGAGATTTACAAGAAGGTGAGAGAAAAGTTGCGCGAAGCAGCATTTGTTTTGAATTTGGATACAGGAAGAAGAAGCGGGAAATGGCGGGAATTGCGTCATCACGTTCTCTGCGCATCGCTGGTTTGATCCAGATATCCTGAATGATAATTACCATGTAACGGAATATTCCCAATGTTTCAGTAACCGGAATATTAGCAATAACCCAAATTTTTGACTGCATGTAAACGTAGTCAGTGACGTTATGCACATTCCTTCTATTGTCATTGTACAGTTCAGAGTTGGTTATACACAGATCCCAATAGGAAAAATAAAGAAATGAATAACAATTGTAAATAAAATTATAGTAATCCATCCCTATCCTAGACACAAACACACACACACACACACACACACACACACCACACACAGACACACACACACACACACACACACACACACACACACATTTAATTAGTTCCTCAGGTTCTTCATTGATGCTGAGTGAGTGAATGTGGTCGATAAAAAAGGTTGCCAAGTTTTCTTGAAAGCTTTCAAGGAACCCTTTGACCCATTTTTTTAAGAGAAGAGGAACCTTAAATCCTCGTTCAAGGTTGTTTTTGGCAGCGGCGGCGGTTTCTAATGGACCTCAAGCGAGCAAATAAAAAGAGCTGGCGGTCGGAGGCGGCGCTCTGTTGGCCGGGATTCACGCTGAAGCATTTAACAGTGTC
Source organism: Cololabis saira (assembly GCF_033807715.1). NCBI lineage: Eukaryota > Metazoa > Chordata > Actinopteri > Beloniformes > Belonidae > Cololabis > Cololabis saira. The sequence continues at coordinate 36,314,462 of NC_084602.1, forward strand.
AGAGGACGCGTCTGATGGGGATGTTTTTATTTACTGCCGTCTGGT